>NW_026570970.1:38965063-38973784 GCF_026225935.1 Boleophthalmus pectinirostris | reverse complement strand
TGGTGAGTGGACACAGGTCTTGTGGTGTTGGACACAGGTCTTGTGGTGTTGGACACAGGTCTTGTGGTGTTGGACACAGGTCTTGTGGTGTTGGACACAGGTCTTGTGGTGTGGACACAGGTGTGTGGACACAGGTCTTGTGGTGTGGACACAGGTGGTGTGGACACAGGTCTTGTGGTGAGTGGACACAGGTCTTTGTGGTGTTGGACACAGGTCTTGTGGTGAGTGGACACAGGTCTTGTGGGAGTGGACACAGGTCTTGTGGTGTTGGACACAGGTCTTTGTGGTGGACACAGGTCTTGGTGGACACAGGTCTTGTGGGTGGACACAGGTCTTGTGGTGTTGGACACAGGTCTTGTGGTGAGTGGACACAGGTCTGTGTGTGAGTGGACACAGGTCTTGTGGTGAGTGGACACAGGTCTTGTGGTGTTGGACACAGGTCTTGTGGTGAGTGGACACAGGTCTTGTGGTGTTGGACACAGGTCTTGTGGTGAGTGGACACAGGTCTTGTGGTGTTGGACACAGGTCTTGTGGTGTTGGACACAGGTCTTGTGGTGAGTGGACACAGGTCTTGTGGTGAGTGGACACAGGTCTTGTGGTGTGTGGACACAGGTCTTGTGGTGTTGGACACAGGTCTTGTGGTGAGTGGACACAGGTCTTGTGGTGAGTGGACACAGGTCTTGTGGTGAGTGGACACAGGTTGTTGTATTTCTCCTCTATAAAAGAATGAGAAAGTATTCTAAGTATTCAGTCTTCTGATTGGACCATGTAATGAATGTGACACCAAATCCCTCTGTACTGCACATAATCACTCTGGAAATACTGAAGTCCAATATTTCACTTACTGTTGTGGTCAATAAACGATATTTGCCGATATCGATATTGCTATTTTAAAAAACCAAAGCAATCACCAAGAATGTGTAGTAGTTATGTAAGTTAGAGTAAAGATCACAAAGTTGACTTTTTGCTTATGTGAAGATAATACCATCAAATACACAGTTCATAAGGATGTATGTGGTACAAGCCCCTCACTGCCACATGATCACTCCACACTCACTGGTGGCCACAGGGAGCCGAGCCTCCTCTCCACCAACACTCACACAGCACTTCCATACTAGGCAAGGTGAGAAAAGTGTCTTGCCTAAGGACACAGTGTCAGAACTTTGTCTGAGCAGAAATCGATCTGAGGACAGACTGGAATGATACATGGGTACGAACAGACTGGGACAGTGTAGAACAAACATCGGGTTAATGTTCAATATTGATCCGATACCGATCTATTGATAAGATACATGTATTATACACATTATATTGTTGTCTCGGCTGTGCTGCAGATTCCTCTAACTCCAGGAAGAAACATCTCGATCCACGATGTGCCCAGTGCAAATCGATGGCAGGACGTGGTACTGAGCAAGATGAAGTGGGCCAAACTTGCTTTAGAGACATGGGTGAGCGTCTCACACACACACACAGATACATGTGTGTATGTAGATTTACAGTGTGTTGTTTCAGCTCCACAGAGAGGCTGACTATCTGTTCATGATGGACGTGGACAGTGTTTTTCGTGGCCGTGTTGGAGCAGAGGCCTTGAGTCGGCTGGTTGGCACGCTCCACCGAGGATACTACAGGGTCTGTTTCAGGTCACAACTGTGTTTAGTACAGACTGTGCAAAAGTCAAGCAGATTATTTCAACTTACTCTTTTGTGTCTGAACTGTCACAAACATGACTCATGTGTCCCCAAACAGCAGCGAAACATGTTTAAATATAACAACACTGAGAACTATTGAAATGCAGATTTATTCTTAATGACAAAAACACTGGACATGATGGACGAGTTGTTCATGTTATAATTAATCATCTGGGGTTTTGTTCTGTCTCTCTCTGATCTGAACGGTGACTCCCTAAACCTCAGCACCTGCAGCATCATGAGTCAGTGCTAGTGCAGCCTCTGCAGCTCAGGGGGGGAATTCTGGAGGTTCTGAGCTTCACATGAAACCTGAACATAAACTGAGAATGAGACAAATGCAGATGTGTCTCTGTCTGCAGGTGAAGACTCTGGTGATCAGAGTCACTTTTTTAAAACTGAGTGCAGGTTTCACACTGTCCTTCAGCCTTCAGCAAATCCTTCCTGATTTCCAGAGACAAAAAAGTCCAAACTCTTGTATTTAGACGTCATCTTTCACCTCTGTTGACTTTTGCACCTGGCTGTGGCCTTTCTTTGTGTTGTAAATATCCTCTCAGGTTGAGTGAATACATTACAATACATGACTGCACTTGTCGTTTCCAGACAACAAAGCGTGAGGACTTCCCTTATGAGCGGCGTCCTGAGTCACAGGCGTACATCCCGCCGACAGAGGGAGACTATTACTACACTGCAGCCGTGTGGGGAGGGCTCCTGGACGACATGTACAGGCTGGTCAAGTACGACCTTTGACCTTGTTTTTTTAATGCATGATGTTAGATCAAACACTGTACACATGGACATAGTTAAACCGTGAGCGAGAGTGTTCCAAACAGGAGGTGAGCACATGTGCTTCCAGCTCCATCCACTCTGGCTTCCAATTCACTTTGTATTGAAAAGTGTCACCTCTCTCTCTCTGACTGCTTCTGTCATTTTAGTCTTAAAATGTTTGTATTAACTCACTCTACATGATCCTAAAGCTTTTATTTCACTATTTTGTCTGTAAATCATTAATAACAGACCAATCAGGCGCCTTCTTTCCCCGAGGCTCAACTTTTTTCCCCCCAAAGTGTCACTTAACTGATGTAAAACTCTGATCAACATTAACCACAGGTCAATCCACCAAACCCAGTCAGAATGAGAAACACATGAAAACCTGTCGCATGAGTTTTGATTAAAATCTGTTGGATGTTATTTGTGTTACTCATAGACACTGTGATGAGAAATCACAAGAGGATGCTAAAATTGGAGTGGAAGCAGCGTGGCAGGAAGAAAGTCATCTCAACAAGTAAGTCCCTTTTAAAGTTACACTGTGAGACTTTTCCGCTGGTCTCCATGGAGATGGTATTGCTTTGTGTGGAATGTTCAGAATCAGAAAAGTTTTTAGAAACATTCACAAAGTTGAAACATGACTGGAAAAATGATGCATACTGATGAATCTGTTTGCTGGACACAGACAAAGGTTTATTCTTCCAGTTCTGGTCAGAGACCAACAGCCTCTCCTGTCTCCTCTCACTGTCACTTTGACAGACAGAAATCTTCCACAATGTACGTATTGACAAAACACACGTCAAATGTGAAAAGTGTACAGTAAGCAAAATCTACAACTCAGCTCAATATTGAGTTTGTCTCTGATCTAAAACAAGAAAATCAAGCCCACAGTAGAAAACAATGAAGAGTTAAAGCACAGAAACACACACACACACACACACACACACACACACACACACACACACACACACACACACACACACACACACACACACACACACACACACACACACACACACACACACACACACACACACACACACACACACACACACACACACACACACACTATACACTGAAAATGTGTTGCTCCTCTCTCTGTACCTGCCTCGTCATTTTGGTCTTAAAATGTTGGTAATGACCCACGACACATGATCCTGGGCTTTTTATTTGGTTGTTTTGTCCATTAATAAATTCCTCATTCCCCCTGTAGCTGTAGCATCATGAGCTTGTTTGACTGGAGCTGACGCTGTGGGTGACGTCACACTCACTTGGTCCACTTCTGTACTGTCTGTTCTGTCATCTGTCTTATTATATTTATATTATAACCAGACCAAGTTACAGCTCAGATCTGTGGAGAGGAATGCCTGTTTTTCTAGGTGTTTTTGAGCAATAAAACCACCACTGAATTTAAGAAATGAAGGTCGATCTGTTTAATGTCACACTGTGGAACATTCTAAGCAGAGCAATGACATCCACACAAACAAGAAGGTGACGAACCCAAAACCGAAAAGTGACACAGTTTAGTGTGATATAAGAACTTTAAACAAAAATCTAAATGACTAGAGTGAATGTCTTTACGTTTACTGTGTTATTTTACAGATATTTCCTGTACAACAAACCCACCAAAGTGCTGTCTCCAGAATACCTGTGGTCAGACTACGAACAGGAGTATTCCTGCTGACATCAGGGTGGTCAGGATCGCACAGGTGGTCAAGAACTACCAAGAAGTTAGGCCCAATGGTGGAAACTAGTGTGCACAGACTAAAGTAACTGCTTCTGTATTTCTTACACTGTGGGAAGTCAAATCTTTTTTACAGCTGCAGCTGTTTGAGGAGATGATCAGGAAGAAGACACGCACCATCCAAGAGACGCTGCATCGTTTCAGTTCGTCCCAAACAGATGAAGTGTTGCTCGTCCTTCTGGACAAAGCTCCTGATGTTCCTCTGGACACTGTGACTGTGAACATTGTTCCTTTAAATGATTAAACGTGTTTTTTTCCAACTACGGCCCAAGTGTCTTTTTATGACAAAGGTTTCAGTGTGAGACTTTATCTCTAGTCTTGTTCCACTGGGAGAGTTTTATTCAGACTTTGTACTTTGATATTCAAACTTGCACACACACCGGCACACACACAGGCACACACACTGGCACAAATACATACACACACAGACACACACACACACACACAGTTCTACTGATCACATTGTACTTTGCCATAAAATCTCCAAAAGTTTCATTCACAAATGTTGAACGTGTTTATTTCTATGAGTGTTACCGTCTTACAACACAAATCTGCATTTGCACAAGATCCACCTGCTCCCATCTGTATTAAACATGACTGGCCTATTGATACTTTGCAGTGACATCACGTTGGGGGTGATCTACATGTATGTGTATGGTGGAATGTTCAGCATTTACCATGGTGACACAATGTACATGTAAGCGAGGAATCATTTTAACCTTAGGAGTATTAAAACATTTAACGAACTCGTATTACACTAGTTCCTGATCTGTGTCATCACAAACACATGTACCTGGAGCTGTGTTGTTTCTTTCACATCTGTTTAAAAACCCCAACCCAGCCCTTCACTCTCTGTCACAAGAGAACTCTGTAGAAAATGTACTTGAAGAGGATAATGTGATAGACTACCTGAAGATCTCACTTGTTTGTTGACCCTTGACACTGGAACTTTTAATACAAGATCTCATGATTATGTATGTCTGAAACCTGGCCACACTAGAGCTAAAATGGGAAGAAAAACTTTTGGTCATTTTTTTGGAACATATTTGACATGAAAACTGGACACACTGGAGCCACTACTGCATTTGAAATAATAAACATTTATAATCACACCTCCTCCTGTTTCCAATGTTTTAAATGGACCTACACACGTCATTGTTTAGTTTGAATTGTAAAAGAGGGTCCAGTACTCTCACTGGGACCCTGTACAAATAAACATCATAATAATCACGTGTCAGCTTTAAAGTCCCTGTACCCGTTTTTCCCTTTTTTGAGTAAATGTGTCTTACCCCAGTACAGATATGTTATATAAGCAGCTCTTGAGGTCAACATAAGTCAGCAATGTTGTATTGTCAGAGAATCAGGAAGTGTTATTAACATGCTAGTTGTTGTTGAATGCATGAGGTAAATGTGGAATAACTTTGGACCATTACAAACTGTTGACAATGAAACTAGTTCATTTTGAAAACAGTAAAACCAGGTACAGAGACTTGAAATGTGTGTGAGGGTGTCTCCTGGTGTTTGTCCTCCAGCAGATGAGTGACCTCTTCAGAGTCTGTCTGTCCAGAGCAAAGGACATGTGGATGTCCTCCATCTCCTCCAAACCTCTGGTCTTCTCTCTGCTCATGGAGATAGTGCTGGAGATCAGCAGTCTGTGAAAAGTGCTTACAAACTCATCATGGTGAATAAACAGGATGCTCCGAATGCATAAGGGAAGTGAGGAAGAACTTGCAATTATTACAAAATTCAGCAGCACGTGTCCTGACGAGGACCAGAGGGCGGGACCACGTTACATTGGTTTTAAAATCACTGTATTGGCTCCGTGAGTTTCAGGATTGATTTTAAAGTTCTTTTACTGTTTTTTAAATGTCTTAATGGTCTTGGGCCTTCTTATCTTTCAGAACTGCTTTTACCCTATGAACCCTCGCGGATCCTGCGCTCCTCCGGCAGCAGCTCCTGGTCATTCCCAAAGTCAGGACACACACTCACGGAGAGGAGTCTTTTCAGTACTACGGCTCTCGTCTATGGACCTGCAGCCGGAGGAGCTCAGGGCCAAAGAGAACGTTCATGTTTTTAAGAGCAGGCTCAAGACCCACCTTTTTAGCTCAGCTTTTGATTGAATTCTTATACTTTTACTTGTTTCTACTGTACACATTTTAATATATTTATTTATTTTAGGCATATTTTTAGGATTTCCAGTGTTTCCTCTGTAGGAGCCTCTGTATCAGGAGCAGAGGTCGGCTGTGGCTGTCGGGTTCTGTCATGTGGGCTCCTGGTGGAGGGTTGGTGCTTGGGCTTCATCTCTCCCCTGGGCACTGTGGTGGTTCCTGGTGGTGGTGGACGTCTCTCTGCTCCTGGTGTAGACGGCTCCTCTGATGGTGCTTTCTCAACTGGTTCTCCTGTCGGGTGTCGGGTTGTTTTTAATCACTGTAAAGCACTTTGTGTTACATTTTTGTATGAAAAGCGCTTTATAAATAAAGTTTGATTGATTGATTGATTTGGAGCACTGCAAACTGTTTAAAATAAATGAGTTCTGACAGTGAAAGTCAGGTGCAGCACCTTTAATGAAAATATCCAAGAATTAAAGACGCATGAAGTGTCTTTATTTTACAATAATGTATTTAAAAGCAGCAGATTAATCATTAAATTCACAACATTTCAGTAAGAAAGACAAAAACATTACAATAAGTCCTTCATATGAACACAGGCAGTGCTGTGGAGAGATGATCACAGGTCGAAACCAGGACCAGGACTGAATTAGGACGAAACCAGGACTACACCAGAACTAAACCAGGACTAAACCAGAACGAAACCTTGACTGAAGCTAACATACATTTGTGAACATGTTCTAAGCATCAAAAGTGACCACTGAAAAGAACACATAGAGTAGGCAAGGCAAGGCAAGTTTATTTGTATAGCACATTTTGTACACAAAGTAATTCAAAGTGCTTTACAGAATAAGAAATACATTAAAATCATAATAAAAACAAACCAAAACATAAATAATCATGAAGATTAAAATTTAAAAAGAGAGACATAAATTAAAAAGAAGAGTGTGGAATGAAAACCTTTAAACAGAAATGTTTAGAGTCTGGATTTAAACAGCGTCACAGAAGAGTCTGTCTCACATGTTCAGACTGTTCCAGGTTTTAGCTGCATGAACCTGAAACTCTGACTCCCCTTGTTTAGTTCTGACTCTGGGCACCAGCAGGAGGCCGGTCCCTGAGCTCCTCAGAGTGTGAGATGTTCATATGACACTAACATGTCACAGATGGACTTTGGTGCTCGGCCATGGAGACACTTGTACAAACAGAGACGCTTTAAACTCTATTCTCTGAGCCACAGGAGCCAGTGCAGAGACCTGAGCACAGGACGCATGTGCTCGTACTTCCTAGTTCGAGTAAGGACCCAAGATGCAGCATTCTGGATGTTCTGCAGCTGGGGGGGTCATGGTGTGTGTAGAGGGGGGGCCACAGTGTGTGCAGAGGGCCCAGTGTTTACAGCTCTTAGTTGTTAGGTGTGCACTGGCCTTAACAGTTCCAGTGATGTACTATCTATTGTTAAACCAGGACTAAGATAGGACAGACAGGTCTACATCAGATCTCCACCAGGTCTAAACTCATTTGAAGGTGATGAGGTAGTCGGGGTAGGCGTGGCTGTCGTGGAAGATGATGAACATAGAGGGATTCTGAATGTTGTCCACCACACTGTCGAACTTCTCAGGGGAGCCAGCCTTCTTCAGAGGAGCGTCTATCGTTGTTGAGGTCCCTGTAGTGAAGTCTCCGGTCAAGACGGAGCACAGGTACATGAGCTTCTCACCTGAGGTGTTGGGGCGGGAGTATGTGTCACTACTCGAGTACTGAGCGTTCACCGCAAAGTACGTGCCTTTTCCGTACGCCGTGGCTGTGGAGGGAAACAGCACAAGAGTTTAAACAGGATCACCACTCTGCCACAGGGACACTCTCCACTCAGACATACAAGAGTCACATCCCCCAACTGAGAAGAGGGGACCAGATACACACTCTGTCACAGTTAAGTCTAGTGTCCACTGAGTGATTTTTTTCATCTTTTAAGACTGTTCTCAAATCGTGGGGGTGTGATGCCAGAGGGGGGCGTGTGACCTCGGGGAACATGCTTTTTTTTTTTGCCATACTAGAATAAAGTGTAATTGCACATCCACTACAGTAGTTGGCAGTGACGCTCTCTTTGTCAGAGTGTGCGCAGGAAGTATTAGCTCTATAGGCGAGTTTCATTTTTGACAAAAGTGCACGTTGCATGCTGGGAATTATTTTGATTGGCGGCAAGAAACGCTAATTCAACATGACGGACTGAGCGAGAAAGCACGTAAAGGGTATTGATCCTGGTTATTTATCCACTCTAACGGCAGAGGACCCAAGACCATTTGACCAGAAATTGGTCATAAGCAACAATGGAGCCAAATCACCCTTTTCAACCCCGACAAAAGGTGGAACAAACCAAATTTCTGGTTGGAATCACCAACTACCTGGACAAATATTCACTTTG
>NW_026570970.1:38955063-38960063 GCF_026225935.1 Boleophthalmus pectinirostris | reverse complement strand
TCTGCACCCACGCTCCCTCCTCCTCTGCACCCTCCTCTCATTCCTCTGCACCACTCTCCCTCCTCTGTGACACAGTAACCCTGAATGCCTTTGAAATGGTTTAAATAAGTCTCGTAGAGTTGAGTGTGAACTGCTCGTTTGACACATTGGTTCATCTTTGTGTTTATTAGAGCTCTGTCACTGAGTCTGGTGTAGGAGTGGTGAGGAGTGAGGTCAGATCCCAAACAGCACATTTAGCTCACACCCGTTTAACCTGTTTATGCAAATGAGTCGCTGTCACCATGGCGACAGCACAGACCTGGTTTAAGACCTGGTTTAGTTCCAAGTACGTGGAGCTGGTTTGGACTTAGTGCGGTACCAGGTCTCGTAGTCCTGGTCTAGAACAGGCTAGAAGACCTGGGTTAGACCTGGTCTCATTCTTGTGGACCTTTCAGCTGTACGGTCTGTCAGGTCTCTTAAACTCTCAGATGAACATGTAGCCTAAACCTCGCCTCCCCCTCAAGTCCCTGGTCTGTAGTGACATGAGCAGACCCTCACCCAGGACGCGTGCTGCAGGGTGCTCTGGAGCTCCGCGTGGATCACTCGGGTCTCGTTGTCCAGTAGCTCGAGCGCGGAGTCGATGCGCGCCTCTTTCCACTCGCGGTTCTTGCTCCACCAGGTGAGAAGCAGCATGACCAGCAGCACCCAGCTCACGCTCAGCCCCAGGGAGCCCGTCAGGTACACGGGGTAGAGGAGCAGCACGCTCCGGCCCAGGTACATCAGGAACTCCATGAGCACACGGTTCACTGTGGACGGCTTCAGGGCACCGTCCTGCGGCTCTGCCCCGGCCGAGGGACTGAGCTGGAGCTCCTCGGGCGAGGACATGGCGCTGGGACTCTGTCGGAGCGGAAAGCGGGGCCCAGAGCCGGTTCTCTGTCAGAGCGCACACCGGAGAACGGAGCTCAGAGCCGGGGGGGAAACGAGGTGAACTCCGTGGAAAGAAGAGCAGCCGAGGAGCGGCGCGTCGGTTCCAAAACTTCCGCGTTTGTTTGGGACGCACCTGCGGCGTGGGCGGGGCGACGGGCGGAGCTGGCGCATTCCAAACGAGGGACGATCCGTTTGACCAAACCGGAGAGACGCGTCCTGAGTGTGGGTCTGTCATAAGAACACTGCCATGGCCCCGAGGCGAGACAGTCACCAGAGACAGTGTGTAGTCCCCTGTGGAGTGAGAAGGACGAGACCACAGTGCGAAGGAAACGAAGGGAAATCTGTCCTCCTTCTCCATTTATATAATTGTAACATTTACGCAATCAAACACTAGACTGTAGGTTTCTCACTTTAACACACCAGCAGGCCGCGCTCACGTTCTACAGTCTCATGGCATCGTCTCAGGTGGAGGGCAGGGGCCTTTCACTCTGTGGAAGATTCACTGTTTTTAGACAGAAATCTCCAAAGTTATGATCCACAAACGCTGAACCTTCTCGTTATTTGTTTGGAATCAGAAAATGGTCGAACGGCGCCCCCTGCTGTGTTGACCGCACACAGCAGGGGGCGCCCTTCCACCAAACAGCTCATTTTCAATTGAAGACCCTTTTCACTAAAACATATTGTAACCTTTGACATATATATTGGACATATATTATTTGATGTATCAACATTGTTTTGGGTCATTGTTATTTTGCACATTATTTTGGAGAATTCATTTATATTATTTTGCACTCATTTTTTTTAACAGTTTATATTATGTTATGTTGGATTCTGCATAATGGTGTTGGTTCTATTGTTGTTTTGGGGAAGCGCATTTGATCAGCGCACCTGGGTTTATGAAAGGTGAACAAATAGAACAGAACAGAGAACAAATAGTCCGTCAAAGATGATGTGTAACAGTAACCCGCCATACCCACAGCCTCATGAGACTTGAGAACAATATACAAGAGTTACATTACTACGGAGCCCCGCCAGGGCTGTGGGGTGATAAAAAGAATCCCAACAAATTATCCCGCAATCCAGAGAAACTCATGCAATCCTGTAAAAAGTATCTCGTGAGAAGCGGCTCTCTAGAAGCTTTTATCAGAGCTCCTTTCTCGCTGCTCAACCTTTTGTCCACATACATTTTGGGTCCCTGTGTAAGAGGCTCTGTCCTCCATGACCCCGTAAAATTCCAATTCTTGAGCCCTTATTCATGAAAATATCCAAATTTCTAAATTATTGATCCTTTCAGTGCCTCTGTCTGACTGAGACTCTCGCAACACACTGGGCTTCACAGCGTGTTCTCCTGCACCCTGGTCTTTGGAGACAGGTAATGAAGGTCTCCTGCTCCTGTCCATTCACACAAATGTCCAAATTGCCACACAGTCCAGTTTTTCATTATTTTTAAAGTTGAGTTACGGTGTACTTTTGTTACAGCCAGCGTTGCATTTGGGTGAAAAAGAGCAGATGAAAAATGACATTTAATCGGCCGCTTTTTGGCATATTTATTGGAGAACTGGCTCCGAGAACTACGGCAAGCCCAAGTGAACAAAAAATATATAAATTGACACACACCTGCCTTCTGTAACCTGTACTGTAGCACCTCCCTGTGACTACAACTGAGGACATGATTAACATACTTTAACAGTTTCTCTGCTTGGCCGCATCAATGCACCTTGAGTCAAGTGCATGGTGCCGCGCGCCTCCATCTGCAGTGACAGGTAACTCCCGTCTAACCTGTTAGGTATCCTCAAAAAAACCGTTCAGCGTGTTCTCTTAAAAATAACCACTGGAATCGATCGATTAAAAACAAAAAGAATTAATTCCCTATACAATACAATTCTAATACAGAGCTCTGGGTCAGATTGTTGTCCCTAACTGCCTATGGCTACAGAGGTCTTAAGATCAGGCAATCTGACTGCCTCTGAACTAACTTAACCCAGGTTTTATAGACATTCATATGAATATGCAAATAATATGTTGGACAGGTAACGCCTTGAATCTTCCTTGGAATATCTCTGCATTCCTTTAGGTTGAGGGAGTTGACAGCAGCCCAATGTAAATCACCAGTTTGTTTAGTTTCACACCAGGCCGAACCATCTCCACTGCTGCTGCTTTACAATGAAATTCCTTAAAAGGACACAACCTATATCTGCAAAGAATTACCTCAAAAGCAAACATGTTTCACACAGTGGTAGCTTTAAACATACATAAGATTTCAGTGGTTAAACAACTCAATGTGCAATAGTCAAACAAATATATAAATTCAATGTTTAATATGCACATGTGATGCACTAAAGAAACTTCAGCACTTGGTACAGCCTTCAAACCTGTTCAGGACCTTTACACACAGTGATGCACCTTCAACAGCAGGATAAGATAAAAGCATTCTACATATAAGTTTAACTCCAAGTTTGCTTTCTCTACCGTTCTCTTGGCATTGTGCCAAGTCATCTAAACTCCACAAAGTGAACTGCGTAAAGCGGAGTCCCAGCCGTCAACACTCGGGTCGTGCATGTTGTTGTTCAGTTGTAGGGAGTATTATCTGTTCCATAAGGGTGAGTTGTTTCAGGTTCATGCAGCTAAAACCTGGAACAGTCTTCCTGAACATATGAGACAGGCCTCTTCTGTGACGCTGTTTAAATCCAGGCTCAAAACATTTCTGTTTAACTGTGCATATAACTGAAAGGTTTTCATTCCGCACTCTTCTCTCCAATTTATGTCTCTCTTTTTTAATTTTAATCTTCATGATTATTTATGTTTTGATTTGTTTTATTATGATTTTAATGTATTTCTTATTCTGTAAAGCACTTTGAATTACTTTATGTACGAATTGTGCTATACAAATAAACTTGCCTTGCCTTGTTGTACAGTTGTAGGGAGTATTATCTGTTCCATAAGGGTGAGTTGTTGTACAGTTGTAGGGAGTATTATCTGTCCCTCTGGTGCAGTGGGGGAGCAGGAGTGTTCATGTTGGAGAGCAGTTTGTTCAGTGTCCTCGTGTCCCTCATTGTGACAAATAAATTAAATATAAAACATGTTCTAGTGTTATTTGGGGCAAATACAATATTTTCAAAACAATCAAAGGTAAAATGTGATCATAGTATGTTTGATGTGAAGTGATGGGCACATTATTTTGAAAAAGTAAGTATTTCTCCCAAAAAGTAAGTGAGTTAGTAAAAGAGTTACTCCACTATAAAAGTAACTAGTTACTAGGGAAAGTAACTATTGCATTACTTTTTTTTTTAAAGGCACTCACAGCTGCACGAACGAACAAACTGGGCCACGGCCGATGACATCATCACACGGCGCTGTTTGTTTACATGTCACACAGCAGAGCAAATGCTTTAGTGGAGAAATAAGTCCAGCAGTAGAGAGAGCGATATGAGTCCTGTTGTGATACAAGCTCCGCCGTGAGTTTATGGTGACTTTATGAAGATAGTAACAGCACGGAGGAGTGAGGACAGCCGCAGCATTTCTGTCTCTGTCTCAGTCCTTATTGAAGGTAAGAGTGGATTTGTCGCATGTTTTTCAGCTGATTTTATTCACCGTTTTCCTCGTATGAATAACATTGGCGTACACACAGAGCTTGTATAGTATATGTATATATATGCTGCGTTTGTGTGAGTCGTGGTGTGAGCCAAGTCTGATGACAGCTTCAGTGAGCAGCTTCATTCACGGCATGTTGGTAACGACGTGGTAATGATAGAAAAAGTAATTAGTTACTCATTACTGAAAAAAGTAATATTTTATTTTAACACTGTTATTCCCATCACTGTATATGTTACTGAAGTCAGATAGCACTTTCTTAAGACTGAAGACACAATGAACCTTCAGCAAACATGTTGACTTAAGTTACATCACACACTCATGTCATCTGTAAATATCAGGTTATTAGACACAGCTACATCCTTTTGTTGGTTGTAACACACCCAAATAGAAAAAGTGATGTTCCTGAATGTGAACAACCAAAACAGGTTCATCTCTGTCCTGTCAGTGGAACTTCTTTAGTATTGAATCCTGTTCAAATGAGTATCTAGTGTTGATACTAG
>NW_026570970.1:38928516-38954563 GCF_026225935.1 Boleophthalmus pectinirostris | reverse complement strand
ACTAAACCAGAGCTGAACCAGGATTGAACCAGGACTGAACCAGGTCTAAACTAGGACTAAACCCTGACTAAACCAGGTCTAAACCAGAACTGAACCAGGAATAAACCAGGACCAAAGCAGGACTAATGTTGAACTTGAAATTGGAATCTAGGACTGCCCCTGAGAGAACCCCCCTTTCGCCCGTGGTTACCCGACGGTCTATGCAGGCATTTGTACCGAGTAAAGTATTAACATTTTTTTTCCCCTGAAGTGCCTTACATTACTGCGTTTCAGCAAAAAGCAACACATTACAGTAATTTGTTACTTTTTATAATGTGTTACTCCCAACACTGGTCATTTGTTTTGTTTTTTTTAATGCAAACTAAACATGCTTCTCCAGTTGGTTAATCTGCCTATCAGTCACACCTTCTGAATTCAGGAAGACAGGAACCTGTCTCTAGATTCACTCTTCTTTCTAAAGTTTTGTCAAAATATGAGGTTCTGGATGGCCAGGTAAGTGATCTGCAGCTATCCAAGGAGTTGCAGACATCGGCTCTTAGTTGTGATGTCTACAGCAACGTCAGCTCCCATTGGGCACTGCAGTTTTCGAATGCAGAAATCAGCGCACATTTATTAAGTCATCTTAGGTCAATATTGTGACTTCAATATGCAAAATTTAACATAAGGATCCATGGGTGCCATTGATTATATATTGATTCTGTACATAGATTACATAATGTTGCAGACACAAGCAAAAATGTTTTCTTTAAGAATTCGTCCAAAAATATTCTAGTCACTGCCTGAAAACTAATTCCGTCATTTTGTCGCTCCATCATTAGTTACAGTATATATATGGTTTTTCCAATGTATCTGACCATATTAACCACTGACCACGCTGGTAAACCCACAACTATCTCTAGGCTGGAGTCAAGTTAACCAGTCATTTGTTCCGAGCGAAACAGCACATGACGAGGCAGCATATTCATTTGTGGGTAATGAGGTTCAGAGAATGATCCAACCCAAATCAAAACTTCTTCTTTATAATATCTGAGTAGTGCGAACAGTGTCAAGTATATGTGTTTATAATTCAGTTACTATTGTGAAAGTTGCCTGTGTCTCCTGTATGTTTGACACGTGTTCTCCCAGGAGCAGGTCCGGTGAGTTGGACGTGTCTTTGATTGAGACGAGGGGGGTCCCAGGACAAACACAGCTCTAACAACACTGTATGCACCATGACATGTCGCAATCTCAGGAAACACCCCAATGTAAGCAAGCTGCAAGCGAGGTTTTCCGTTATGTATTGTGAGGACAGATGGATGGGTCGTCAAAAGCTATGGCGCGGGAAGTTGTAACTATGTCCCCATTATGACTTGTTTTTTCTTTGGACTAAAGCAAACTTATTATGCAAAATCGATTTTTCTAAGCTTTTCATCATGTTACGATGGTTTCCTCTTCTCGTTTACCCTCTCGAAGTTGTATTTGGAGTGATTCGTGCATGTTTGTGCAATCTTTAATCACTTATTTTCAAGATGCCATATTGCCTGTCATTTTCACCGCCAACAACAGGCCCACTGATCTGTACTTCGTTCTCCAATTTTATTTTCTTAATCTGCGATACACGTAGGATTCTGTGTTGTTGCTAGTGCGATGTGCAGGTATCCATCAAAGTTACTGGTTTATTGTGACGACATTTATGGCAACGCCAGCTCCCACTGGGCGCTAAAGTTTTCTAACGTGGAAGTCAGTGGATTTGTTTCTCTTTTTAAGTCATTTTAGATGAATATTGCAGTTTAAAATGTCCAAATTATAGCATAGTGATCCACGGGTATTGTAGATTAGTCGTTGATCAGGCTCAAGCACAATATGTTTTCTTTAATAGCTCCAAATGGTGAGGATTTAGATTAGAACAATGCAAAATGTGCCATATGTTTTTGTGTGTGAAGGCAATATCCCTGCTTCTTTTTCTGATATTTCTTGCTGAAAATGTACTGATGGAAAAAATGGTTTGTGGTACTCTTGACTCACAACAGAAATGTCCATTTCTGAACTAGTTTTGGCCTTTCAGTGCTTTCATTATGGAATTTGCATGTTCTCCCTGTGTGTGGGTGGGTTTCATCTGGCTTCTTCTGGTTTCCTCCATCAACCTAAAAGTGCACATTAGTCTGATCCTCCAGGTAAGAAACCACCCACATTGGAAATGTGGCGTTAAATAAAAGTGATTTAACTGTTTTCAAACATAACCTGATTTCCTAATTGTCCAAATATGCAGGAGCAATCCCCTGCACAGTAGTACTTCAAAATGTAATGAGAAAAATATACAGGACGGAAATAATGATTAAACAAACAAAGGCCATCTCTGTGCGGTACTAAAAGCTAAATTAATCTTTTTCCCTTTTTTTTTTCTCTTGCAATGAAGCGTGTCAGCACTTCCAATGAGCTCGAGTACACCCTGAAGCTCTAAGCAGCTATAGAGCAGGTGTGCATTAGCGCCATTTTAGGCAGTTGTGGGGCAGTAGAGCACGAATCACGACACATGGTGGTTGGACGTGGCTTTAAATTTACATTTTAACTTTCGTGATCTGTGATTAAAGCAGACCTGTTATGCAAAAGATACCTCTCAGAGCTTTTAACCATGTTATAGTTGTTTCTTCTTCTCATTTAAACCTCAGAGTTGTTTTTGGAGTCATTTGTGCATGTTTGAATAATCTTTAATCGCTTATATTGTCAATCAGTCTCCGTTTTCACTGCCACTGGGACACGCCCATTGCTCTGTACTTACTTTGTTCTTCAAATTTTATTTCTTCTCCTCTCGAAACTTCTCGTAACATTCAGAACAAAATATATATAACTTCTTTTACCTGACATAAGTAATAGTTTGGTGTTTCAATTGTTGATTCTGTAAAAATCCGCACTGTTTCTCAGTCTTTTGGGTTATTGTTGTAGGGCAGCATTAGTTCAGTTGGTAAAGCTTTTGCCCACTGATCTGAAGGTTGGCCGTTCGAATCCCACTCTCGACATAAACATCACAGGTTGAGCGGTCAGATCCACTGACCCACAGGTTGGCTGGTATGATTCCAGCTCCCACAGATGAATGCTGTTGTTGTGTCCTTGGGCAAGACACTTAACCCACCTTGCCTGCGTACACTGGGATGTAAATAGTGAGTGAAAGGGTGGGTGGTTCCTTGTTGTAAAGTGCTTTGATATGCCTTGAAGGTGAAAAAAATGTGATTAATTTTTTTTTTTGCAAACTGAGCATGCTTCTCTGTGATTGGTTAATCCACCTGTCGATCACCCCCTCTGAAATCAGGGAGACAGGATCCGGCTCCAGATCCACTCTTTTTGTAAATGTAACGGGTGCGCATCTGGTCATTAACAGTCTAATA
The DNA here is from genome assembly GCF_026225935.1 of Boleophthalmus pectinirostris. NCBI lineage: Eukaryota > Metazoa > Chordata > Actinopteri > Gobiiformes > Gobiidae > Boleophthalmus > Boleophthalmus pectinirostris. The sequence continues at coordinate 38,951,201 of NW_026570970.1, read as the reverse complement.
TTTTGGTGCACATCCGTTAACCCTTAATTATATCTGCGTTGTGTCCCTGTGTACTGCGCTGGTTGAAGGAAGGACCATGAGACACTGGTGACCAATGGATACTGGATACCACGTTTACTGGTGGTTCTGCACAAATGAAAGAAAAATACAAATCTCTGTCACATGTTTTCTCCATGCACGCAGCTCATCAGTCCCCTCCTCAGTAGCATTGTACAGACTGAGAGAGGTGCACATGTGCCTAAACATTTTAACAATTTTTTTTAACATAAAATAAATATGAATTATAATATTTTTTAAATGTTCCATAACAATCTATTGACATCTTAAACACAATGCACATACCTGCACAAATGAAAGAAAAATACAAATCTCTGTCACATGTTTTCTCCATGCACGCAGCTCATCAGTCCCCTGTTAGCAAGAAAACACATGGAGAAGGCTGAAGCTAGCTCTCAACTACATGTAACTACAGTAAACTTTAAACAATAGACATGAGACCGCTCCTACATGGTCCAACTTGTACATGTGGATTTGTAGATTATCAGTAATTATATTAACAATGAACTTTTTATATTTTAAAACTTGTGCTCACCTCCTCAGTAGCATTGTACAGACTGAGAGAGGTGCACATGTGCAGCACGCAAACCACGTTGCTCTTAAAGGGACAGTACAGGCAAAATGTGCAACTCTTAACTAACATAATAATAACATTGGGAAAGAGGCTAAACCATGCCTAAAACCACACAATACCAATGGAAATTTAATTAAAGTGAAGGATTTGGTGAAATTCAAAATAAAACAAAAATACATTTCTCCTTGGTTACAATCACCCCTCCTGAAATTCACCAACATCCTGAACGTAGTCTACACAGGACCTCGGGGGGGGGGGGGGGGATGTCTACCACAGCAATCTGTCACAAGCAATTCACGGACCAAGTCCATGACCCAACTGAAAAGTTACCTTGCACACAAGATTCAGGAAATAAAAAGGGTGATCAAGTCTCAATATTCCCTCAGGTAAATGCAGTGCCGTGTACACCACACAATGCCTGGACCCATAAATGCTTCTCATAGACACTTGTCAAGGAAAATGCAGCCAACGGCATCAGCAGAAATCAACAGTACAACCAAAGATCTCTCAGGCTACAAAAACAGACTGAGGCTAGTCACTGAATAAACCAGGTCGGTTTCTGAAATAAGGTACATGAACCATAGACTCAATCAACCTGTTCACTGATTTCACTAACCTCCCTGCACGAGTCCTTACTCGGGTACTGTCCCCTGTGCTCGCATCGGGGCCAGTGGAACCCGAAGCCACTGAATGTGAGTCAGCAACAGAGTCATGGTCAGGTGAAAATGGGTCAGCTAGACAGTCATGGGGGGAACTGGGAAGAACCAAGTCAACACAAACTGACTGCCCTAAATCAGGCAAAGCAGCAAAAGCATCATTGGACATGGATTCAAAAGAGTCATTGTTCAAATTGTCCATGAGGGAATCGTCATTGAATAGAGATCGGTCAGTGTCATTGGGCTCATCAGGTATGACAGGAAGTGGCAGGAAGTTTACATTCAGCAAAAGATTCCTGTGTACAACTTTTGAGTGGCCATCCGCATCACTGATTCTGTAAACATGAATGTTGGGGTTCGCATCAACAACAGTGTACACTTTGTCTTCCCACTTATCGGCAAGTTTCCTTTTTCCTCTTTCCCCTTTATTTGCGACTAAAAACACGATCACCCACTGACAGGTAAGTTCCCTTGACACGTTTGTTGTATTGAGTAGCTTGGTGCTGCTGCTCAGAAGCCGCATGCTTTTGCGCAATGTCCATGGCACATTTAAGAGAGTCAATCAGGGAAGTTGCATAGGAGTCATAGTCGGTTACAGTAGGGTCACTCAACACTTGCTTAAACATAATGTCAACTCAGTTCGGACGGCCAACATCAAAATGGCTATTACCCAACGAGTGGTAATTACAGGGTAATAACAAGTAGAGGTAGGAACTACTATGTAATGGACCAGTATCAATTGGTTAGGTTCGTCTACTGGAGCAAAAGTTGACTTGACAATGAAAAGACCACAGACAAGAGAATAAGTTTAAATGATTTGCCGGCTTATTATTGAAATTTGGACACAAAATATGAAAATAGCATGACATGGACATAGACAACGTTAACATAAACTCCAATTATCTTAACCTTCTTTGTTTAAGTAGTTAAGTTCCAAAACCCTTATTTCCTTTTTCCGGATATATTTTAGTTATACCAGATTTCGCTTATCAGGTTTTGTTTAACAGGTTTTGTTCTCAGGTTTTTGTTCTCAGGTTGCAACCTTTTAGTTTAATTCAAATCAGTTCTATCACGGTTTCGAGTTAACTCTTTAGTTCAGTTCACATTTAGTTTCAATTATTTTAGTTCAAGTTATTTCAAGTTATTTTACAGTTTAAAGAGAACTTTGTTCTGTTGTTCCCAACCAAAAACATTTACATTGTAAAATACCCTTTTACAATATTCGTTTATGGTCTGAAAATAAAATACAAAATTACAACTCAAATCGATTCAGCAAAAGGCTGAACAATTCTGGATATTGCAGAATAAAAGTCCTTTTTTTTCTACTCGTTGCTCTTTTAATTAGCAGTTCAATGTTCCTGAGTCCGTTGCAGTAGCTTTGCAGAAAGTTGGGTAAATCCTACCAGTTCAGATGCAAACCATGCAGCGTTCAGCAAGAGAAGTATTTCTCCTGCGTATCTTTCAGAAGGTCCGTGGGCAGCTCGCCATCGCCATCTTGTTCCAACCACGTGCTTTCCAAAGTTCGGTTTTTAGCTGAATTTCTTCTACCCATTCAATATGGCCTATCAATAACAACATGAAATAAGTAGAAATACACAAAAATAAACATTAGGTAGCTTTAAAACACATAAAACCACCATTTCTCTCTCTCAATTGGTACTTGTTAAGGTGCCGCCGTCGCCATAAAGAGCGGACGGGAGAACAAGTCCGGGCAATGAACTTGTGAGCTCGTTCAATTTAGCTTATAAACACTGTGTGCTTCACTATTTTACCATAAAACATAAAATCGCTAAAAGCTTTTCTTTTCCATCCAAATGGTAATTTTACATTGCACAGATATTTCTTAATATAAAAATAAAATACATTTTTTTCAACTCACCAAGTCCCGTTTATCAACCTGTACAATGTCTCCACACAGGGACAGGTTGGAAAAACAAAAATATATCTTTAATACCCTCTTTCTTGCGTTTAAAATTGGCTTTAGACTCGTTTCTGCTCTGCTTTTCTCCTTTCTGCCGCAGCTTGCGTGTGTTGCGTATCTCCCTCGCTAGACAGGGAAAAGCCTAGAATCATCCGGTTGGCTGTTGCTAGTCACATGGGTCACGCAGCTACGTGCTTTTCAAAATAAGAGTCTAAAAACAACTTCCAACATATTTAAGCAATGAATTTGTGTACTTTTTAGCTTTTTAATGTATTTTTAAATCAAATTAATTATTGCAGATATTGTTAACCATATTTAACAACAAATTTTATCCAATATATTTATTATTCTTATTATCTTATTATTATTATTATTATTATCTATTATGTTTTCTCTAAGAGTTGCTGTTAACCTGGGTTACACCCTCCCCTCTTAACTCTATGCAAGTCCCTTTGCATATTGTATAGTTTAGACAACCTTTATGTCGTGTAGTTCAATAGAATCTGTGACAGCTTCACTTAGGCTTTGGAAGAGAGATTGAACTATGCTAACGAGAGGGTTACCCAACTGAGGGTAGGTTAACTGTTTGGGCGTCTTTCTTTCTCTGAGAGATCTTCTGACAGTTTGCTCTGGGTCAGAACCATTTACTTCTGTTTCATTGTCAATAGCATTTTCTTTGTTATTTTCACTTTCATTCGTCTCTTTTGAGGGTATTCCATCATTTGTCTTTTCTCCATTTGTTTCGGTTTCTCCTTCCTTTTCAGGTAAGTTTTCCATTTCAGGTAGGTTTTCCATTTCAGGTAAGTTTTCCACATCCGGTTCCTTTCCATTTCCAGTTTCATTTTCACTTTCAGGTAGGTTTCCACCTTCGGGTGTTTTGTCATAATCGGGTTCTTTGTCATAATTTCGTTCTTTGTCTTTGTCATAATCAGGTAGATTTACATGTTCAGATTTGTCAGTTTCCTTTGGAGCATTTTCAGAGATTGTCACAATGTTTGGGACTGAGTTTGGTTGCTCGACAGAAGGATTTTGGTAAGTTTTGGGAGGATGGACTATCCTGTATTCCTCAACTGTCCTTGAGATTTCTTTGAGAGGACCTTGGGAGTAATACAGAGGGTAGCTAACATCTTCCTCTGACTCATACTCAAGCTCAGGTTCAGAATCAGTTGCGGGATGTTGGCGTGTGCTAGGTCTGCGGGGCTTTTGTTTTACTGTGGGAGGAGTTTCAGGCAAAGTTGGCAGGAAACCACATGGCAACAAGAGGTCTCTGTGAAGAGTACGAGTGGGACCATTTTGATGTTCAGGCTTAACTGTATACACAGGTAAGTTGTCCTTTTGACTTATGACAACATGAACAGTGGATTCCCACTTGTCAGCCAACTTGTTTTTACCTCTGAGCCTGACATTTTTCACAAGCACACGATCACCAACATCAAGGACGGATTCAGTAACTTGTTTGTCATATCGGACTTTGTTTCTTTCAGCAACCTTCGCAGCGCTTTTAGCGGCCAACTGATAGCTTTCTTGGAGGTGAGTTTTGAGGGCTTTGACATACTGCGAGTGTGACTGTTGCTGACGCTTGTTCAAAGGGACATTAAAGGCAAGATCAATAGGTAGTCTAGGCTGTCTACCAAACATTAACTCATACGGCGTATAACCTGTGCTTTCGTGTTTGGTGCAATTATACGCATGCACAAGTGGTTTGACATAGTCGCGCCAATGTTTTTTTATCTTCGTCCCTGAGAGAGTACCAAGCATGTTTAATAGCGTCCTATTAAATCTTTCCACAGGGTTTCCCCTGGGATGATAGGGTGTTGTTCTGACTTTCTGAATCCCTGCGAGGTCGCAGAGCTCTTTGATAGTTTTTGATTCAAAGTCTGCACCTTGATCACTATGGATTTTCTCTGGGAAGCCGTAGTGGATGATAAAGTTTTCCCACAAAGCTTTGGCTACTGTTTTAGCCTTTTGGTTCGGGGTGGGAGTAGCAATTGCATATTTTGTAAAGAAGTCCGTCATTACCAGGACGTCTTTAGTGTTACTACGGTCTGGTTCAATGGTCAGAAAGTCAATGCAGAGTAACTCTAAGGGTCTGGTGACTTGAATATTTACAAGGGGTGCTGCCTTTTCTGGCAGTGTTTTTCTGCAGACACACCTTTGACAGGTTTTGATTTTATGTTCGACATCCAAGGCCATTTTTTGGCCAGAAAAACCTGGTTCGTGCAAGGTCGAGTGTCCGGTCCATTCCAAGGTGACCCATGTCATCGTGAAGACTTTTTAAGACCATTTGTCTGAGGATTTCAGGAAGAACAAGTTGACATTGCATTTCATCACCAACTTTCCTTTTTCTGTAAAGAATCCCATTCTGCAACTCAAGTTTGTTTAATTCACGCAGAAAGATTGAAAGTTGTGGGATTTCTTTACGGACTATTGGAGGAGAAGTTTCACCTGTTTCAAGTTGGTGTATGATTTCCTTTATGGCAATGTCATTCCTTTGACTTTGTTTTAGTTCTTCCTCAGAAATGCTTTGAATGACTGGGAAACCATCACACTGATCAAAACTGTTTGGAATGGCTTGGGCAGACATTGACAAGGATGTTACAAGAGGACAGGTAAGAACACTGTTATCTGGGTCAAGAGGCTGAAGGACTAGGTGTTTGTCACAGATTGCACTGACAACATTTGGAGGAACCTGAACGAACGGATCTGTGCCAGGTAAGTGTTGTTTGACAAACTGACGGATTCGTTCCTGTTCTTTTAAGGAGACGATATCATTAACTGGTTCTGGATGGGGGCGACGAGACAAGCCGTCTGCGTCTATGTTCTGTTTGCCGGCCCTATACTGAAGTTGAAAATCGAAGGAGGACAGGGCGGACAACCAACGGTAACTTGTCGCGTCTAACTTAGCTGTTGTCAAAATGTAAGTTAAGGGATTACTGTCGGTTATAACTGTAAAGGGACTGCCGTAAAGATAATCACAAAACTTTTCCGTTACGGCCCACTTGAGGGCTAAAAACTCGAGTTTGTGTGCAGGATAACGTGCCTCACTTCTCGACAGACCTCTACTAGCGTAAGCTATTACGCGCATCTCCCCCTCCTGCTCTTGATAAAGGGCTGCCCCTAGCCCTGTGGTGCTCGCGTCTGTGTGTAACACATAAGGAAGTTTGGGGTTAGCAAACCCTAAAACTGGGGCTGTGGTAAGTTTGTGTATTATCGTCTCGAACGCTTGTTGGCAACTTTCAGACCACCTATCACCGAAAGGGGCTTTAGGCTCAAAATACTGGACAGTTTCAATCTTAAGGCTGTGACTCTTTCTCAAGGGCGGGTACCCGGCAGTAAGGTTTGTCAGGGGTTTCACGATTTTAGAGAAATCTTTAATGAACCGCCTGTAATACCCGGCGAAACCTAAAAACTGGCGCAGCTCTTTTAGATTTCTGGGACTTGGCCATGTTTTAAGCGCAGCTACTTTTTCAGGATCTGTTTCAACTCCGCGCTGAGAAACTATGTGCCCTAAGTATCTGACGGATGTCTGAAAGAAGCGACATTTATCGAGGGACAATTTCAGACCATATTCACGGAGGCGACCAAGCACGTGGAGAAGGCGGGTTTCGTGTTGTTCGAGGGTTTCAGAAAACACTATAAGGTCGTCTAAGAAGACTAAGACTTCCTTAAGGTTGATGTCTCCCATGCACTTCTCCATGAGCCTTTGAAATGTGCTAGGAGCGTTTGTTATGCCCTGGGGCATCCTATTGAACTCCCAGAAACCCCAGGGACATACGAAGGCTGTCTTGTGCTTGTCTTTCTCGTCAACCTCAATCTGATAATAGCCACTCTTGAGGTCTAGGACCGAAAACCACTTCGATCCAGTGAGGGCTGAGAATGCCTCCTCTAAGTTTGGGAGTGCATAGGCGTCTTTGATCGTGTTGAGGTTTAATTTGCGGTAATCCACGCAAAGTCTTACATCTCCGTTTTTTCTTTCTCACCACGACTATGGGTGACGAAAAGGGACTTTCGGATTCACGGATTATGCCTGCTTCACTCAGTTCCTGCAAGTGCCTCCGGACTGCGTCTAAATCTTGGGGTCTGATTGGGCGGGATCTGTGTTTAAAGGGTGTCTCATCACTCATTTTTATTTGATGCTTCACTTTGCTCGTGCACCCAAAATCGGTGTCATGTTGTGCGAAAACTTCGGGCATTGCACTGAGTTTCTGTGTGATTCTGTCCTTCCATTCACTTGGGACGGGAGAATTGGCAAAGTTCAGATTTAACGAGGCATGTTCACTGGACTTTTGTGACATTTGGATCTGATTGGTTGACACAACTTCCTGGATTGCATGAATTTCAGCAATTACACTTTTTGCAGGAATGACTATGTCATGTTTACTTTCATTGCGCAGCACAACTGGGAACTTTTGAGAAGGTTTGTCTGGAAGGGTAAGTAAACAGTTTGTGACCAGGACACCACCTGGTAGGGAAGATCTGCAGGGTGACTCAACTACAACCCACTTGTCTGGTGTTTTGGCATTTACATGGACTAACCCCTCTAAGACTCGACTCTGACCTGCAGGTATGACTTCTGCCTCTTTCCCCGACAATCTGACTAGACCAAGACTACTGTTTTCTCTCTGTTTTTGTCTCTGCTGTAATACACTAAGCACCACTCTGTAACCGTAGGGTAGAGCTTGGGTATTAGCATTGGTTTGGGTGAAACTTTCATAGAGAATGTCTAAAGTGTTAGTGCCAATCAACAGAGAAGACTGAATACTGGAACGTGTGTCTGGGACAACTAAGGCATAAGTGGACACACTAATTTCTGAGCCAAAACAGTGTTTTGGGAAAGTGATATCAACACCAATAAAACCTGAATAAGGAACGGTTTGACCATTGGCAGCCTCGATTTCAAGCAACTCGTTTATGGGATGGACCTCAAGATTGGAGAGATTGCTTTCATAGAATGATTGGGACACAGTGGTCACTTGAGACCCGGTATCAAGGAGACAACTGCAATTTTGACCATTGATTTGCACATGAGCTGTGTACTTAGCTCCTACTAACCCTTTTGGCAGTTTTGCAGTGGCTGATTTGTTGTAAGGGAAACGGTTTTTTGAATTTACAAGGATGCTTTTTGTTGGGACTAGTTTCGTCAGAAGCACTCATTTGTCCCGCAATGAGAGCTGGTTTCAGTTTAAAGGCTGGGTTTGGTTATTTTGTTTGTCCCATTGTAACTGTTTTTCTTTTAACTGGGTTCTCTTTTCAGCAACTAGAGCTGGGTTCGGTTCATTAGAGCAAGCGGACACAATATGGCCGTCTTCGCCGCATTGAAAACAATACCAGGGCTTTGGTCTGTTTTTTGCAACTGGTGGGGTTAATTGGTTTCGTTCAGGCGCTCTGGATTTGGGTTTTGTCTTGTTATTCGCTTTTGGATTGTCTGTTTTCTTTTTGTTAACACTTGGGGGTTTGAGTCTGGCAAGATGGGATTGGAGTTCTGTGATTTGTGCTTTCAACTCTTTGACAAGGTTGTTTGGAGGAGTGACTGGTTGTTCAGCTTTTTGAGTTTTCAATTTTGAGAGTTGATTCTGAAGCTCTGTCATTTGTGCTCGCATTTCAGTAAGGTCAGTTTGCACTGAGGGGTCAGGAGTGTCAGTATTTGCAGCCATGACATGTGAAACTACTTTTGGTTTCGTAGCAGCAAAATGCTTTTTCATTCTGCTCTCTTTAGCTATGTGTTTATCTTCTTCTACTCTCAATTGTAAGAGTAGTTCTGCAAATGATGGTGGGTTTTCTTTCCTTTTTTCTAGCTGAAGGTCTGCTAGAAGGGCATTATCCCAACACCCGCGACAGAATTGACGTAACAGGTGTCGGTCTGTTTCACTGGCTGAAATACCACCTCTTTTCTGAGCTTTAGCAAGAGCTGTCTGTAATCGATGGAAGATAATGGGACGGCTTTTCACCAGCATCTTGGAGTGTGTTAAGGAACTTAGCAAAAAGCTCGTCACCATCCTCTACTGTGCCAAAAGCTGAATTGAGCAGCTCAATGTAAGCGGAAGGCAAGGCATTGGAGCCTACAGGTTTGACTACATTCGCGGCGGGTGGCACAAGACTGTCTAAAATCTTACGAGAGCGCTGTAAGTCAGACAGATCTGGGTCTTGAAGGACAAGTTCAACACTATTGCGCCATGTGTCAAAGTCTACCTCATGACTGGGACAAGGTAGTTTGCCCGAGAACTGTCTTAGGCGAAAGGAGTGTGATTCTTTAGACACAGGGGCTTCACTTCGGACTATGTGCTCAACAACAACTTTTTGCACCTCTGGAGGTGTTATGAAGCTTTGTGTAATGTTAGAAGTTTGAATTTGTTGTGTTGGCTTAGCAGGTTCAGTTTCAGTTACTTCCTCTGTTTCACTTTGGGTTTCAATGGTAACTGAGGAAGCATTGAGCCTTAGTGGTTCAATTTGTTCGGGTTCAGTTTGTTCGATTTCACGGGTTATTGACTGACTGCACTTTGCAATATGCTCCTGCAACACTGCTTCAAAAGACTGACCTGTTAGTTTGGCTATTTGTTGCAGTTCACTGAAAAAACTGTGGGTGGCGCTACTGGTGACATTTTGCATGTACTCAGTCGAAAGTGCTCGGATCTGACATGTTTCAGTTTGACTTTGAAGCGTATGGGGCAGCAAGGGTTCAAGTGCTGTTACGGCAGCTCCACTCTCATACTCAACAATGGCATTATTGTGATAAGGAGACTGGGGGTCATCAATTTTTATAGTTCTCGTTATGCGGCCATACTTGTTCAGGAAGTCAGATAACTTTTCATCCAGTGATGTATCGGTAAACCCACTAACAATAACTGAGTTCGGGATTTTTACGTTTTCTTTGTTAACGATGTCCATGTCTTTGTCTGGTTTTGGTGTCTGGGTCAAAATAAAGTCTTAAATTTACGCACAAGCCTTTAATTGCTCCTGGCTGGCTCGCCACTTCTGTAACGCCCAACGAGTGGTAATTACAGGGTAATAACAAGTAGAGGTAGGAACTACTATGTAATGGACCAGTATCAATTGGTTAGGTTCGTCTACTGGAGCAAAAGTTGACTTGACAATGAAAAGACCACAGACAAGAGAATAAGTTTAAATGATTTGCCGGCTTATTATTGAAATTTGGACACAAAATATGAAAATAGCATGACATGGACATAGACAACGTTAACATAAACTCCAATTATCTTAACCTTCTTTGTTTAAGTAGTTAAGTTCCAAAACCCTTATTTCCTTTTTCCGGATATATTTTAGTTATACCAGATTTCGCTTATCAGGTTTTGTTTAACAGGTTTTGTTCTCAGGTTTTTGTTCTCAGGTTGCAACCTTTTAGTTTAACTTCAAATCAGTTCTATCACGGTTTTCGAGTTAACTCTTTAGTTCAGTTCACATTTAGTTTCAATTATTTTAGTTCAAGTTATTTCAAGTTATTTTACAGTTTAAAGAGAACTTTGTTCTGTTGTTCCCAACCAAAAACATTTACATTGTAAAATACCCTTTTACAATATTCGTTTATGGTCTGAAAATAAAATACAAAATTACAACTCAAATCGATTCAGCAAAAGGCTGAACAATTCTGGATATTGCAGAATAAAAGTCCTTTTTTTTCTACTCGTTGCTCTTTTAATTAGCAGTTCAATGTTCCTGAGTCCGTTGCAGTAGCTTTGCAGAAAGTTGGGTAAATCCTACCAGTTCAGATGCAAACCATGCAGCGTTCAGCAAGAGAAGTATTTCTCCTGCGTATCTTTCAGAAGGTCCGTGGGCAGCTCGCCATCGCCATCTTGTTCCAACCACGTGCTTTCCAAAGTTCGGTTTTTAGCTGAATTTCTTCTACCCATTCAATATGGCCTATCAATAACAACATGAAATAAGTAGAAATACACCAAAATAAACATTAGGTAGCTTTAAAACACATAAAACCACCATTTCTCTCTCTCAATTGGTACTTGTTAAGGTGCCGCCGTCGCCATGAAGAGCGGACGGGAGAACAAGTCCGGGCAATGAACTTGTGAGCTCGTTCAATTTAGCTTATAAACACTGTGTGCTTCACTATTTTACCATAAAACATAAAATCGCTAAAAGCTTTTCTTTTCCATCCAAATGGTAATTTTACATTGCACAGATATTTCTTAATATAAAAATAAAATACATTTTTTTTCAACTCACCAAGTCCCGTTTATCAACCTGTACAATGTCTCCACACAGGGACAGGTTGGAAAAACAAAAATATATCTTTAATACCCTCTTTCTTGCGTTTAAAATTGGCTTTAGACTCGTTTCTGCTCTGCTTTTCTCCTTTCTGCCGCAGCTTGCGTGTGTTGCGTATCTCCCTCGCTAGACAGGGAAAAGCCTAGAACCATCCGGTTGGCTGTTGCTAGTCACATGGGTCACGCAGCTACGTGCTTTTCAAAATAAGAGTCTAAAAACAACTTCCAACATATTTAAGCAATGAATTTGTGTACTTTTTAGCTTTTTTAATGTATTTTTAAATCAAATTAATTATTGCAGATATTGTTAACCATATTTAACAACAAATTTTATCCAATATATTTATTATTCTTATTATCTTATTATTATTATTATTATTATTATCTATTATGTTTTCTCTAAGAGTTTGCTGTTAACCTGGGTTAACAAGCATCACAATTAGTGGAGATAGATAATAACATGGTGTTTATGAAAAGCCCGTTAGACACCAAAAATATCCAAGATGACTATATATAACTATATATGTATACATTTTGAAGTATACACAGCAAAAACTGGAGGGTTAAAATTTTAAGGTAAAATAAAGTGTTATTTTAACTATTTGAAAGTTAAATGGGGGTTTGAGTTGGGTTTTTTTGCTTGATGTGGTTGAGGTTAATTCAACTTCCTCTAGTGTTAATTTGGCTCCTCCCATTCACCACTTCAAACTCTTGTGAGAGTAGACCAGTTTGAACCAGTTTTGTACATAATTTCATCTTAAATGAACTCAAATAAAGTAAAAATAAAATAAAACAACTCTCTCTGTTGTTTAGTGAAATCAGAATAACTCTACAAAGTCTTATCTGTTTACTCTCAAAATGTTAACATAACTCTGGATTTTTGGGTTAAACAGAAACTTTGGTCCAGTGTTACTTAATTAACATTTCCAAAACAGTTAAATTAACTCTAGAACAGACTGAACTCATATAAACTCTGAGAAAATGTTAAAGTTGATTCTGTGAGAGTCAAATTTAACACTCCACTTTTTGTTGTGTGTGTAGATTTGGCCATGAAGCATAATAGTTGTGCTGCGTAATGTTGTCAACTGTTTTGTTTTGTCCTTTCTGAGTTTATCCTGTACTATGTGCAGTGTGACATCCACGGGTGTTTTGGTAAAAAGTGAGATGACTTCATGTGACATGAGTATTTCGTCCAGGTTTTTAACTGAATTAATAAATTCTATTTTGAGTGAAATTATTCATCAAATCATTTTTGATGGTTATTTATCACCTTTCATTATATTTATAACATCTACAAATAAATGTCATTAAATAATAACACACAGTAGAAAGAAATCTCATGGACAAATCTTATTGAAACCTGCCTGAAGAAATATTCAATATATGTAGTACCAATGTGCTAAAAATATGTTTTTGTTAGAACTAGGGATGGGCATTCGATGAAATTTTCTTAATTGATCGTTGGAAGAATTAACGATCGATTATCGATTAATCATTAACGTTTCTATATTAAAATGATCATCATTATTATTACTATCTGCACTAATCTGCATAAATTAAATCAACTTTACGACATATAAACCGTAACGACTCTAGAGCCACATCAGCTGTTTGACATTATAATGTGTTTAATTCAGTTTTGTTCAAATCTCACAGAAACAAAACTTAAAACCACATCACTAATTTGCATAAACTAAGAGAAGATAAAACTCCAGCTCTTGTGTCGCTGATGTGGTTCAACTTCTGTTGGATTAAAAGACATGACTCAGGTGAATACAGGTTAGTGTGACCATATTTGTGTTTGTCAAAACCAGGACAGCGTACGGGGGGAGGGGGCGGGGCCTCGTCATCCACATTGAGCGACTCTCACCTGGAAAAACTTTTTTCCTACTGGACACAGAAACATATGTGCTGCTTTATACACTGTGCACATGGACTCACACTTGTCCCAACGCAACGGAAAGTGTGGAATTTCTTGTATAAGTCATCGTTAAATCCACATTTGTGCTTCGGTTCGTTGCAGACTGACAGACTGTTTGTGTCTCGCTCCTTCTGATGCAGAGACACATGTACACACCTGTTTGGTCCCTACGCTACACACAGCAACATACATTCGGATTGTCGATTAAAATTAACATAATCGATGAAATTCTTAATGATCAAATATCGATTAATCAATTAATCGATTAATCATGCCCATCCCTAGTTAGAATATATATGTGTTTAGGGCATAATGTGAAACTCAGCATGGGGTTGAGTGTCGGCGCTGTAGTGTTACTAAACACTGTAATATTTAATGTAGTTAATGTAGCGGATGTAGTGTCCCAAATGCTCTTGAATTAGCCCTGTAAATACACCAGCTAGTAGTTTTAGGGTTAGTTATACTAATATTAGTTGTAGTATTAAAGTTCGATAGCCGTACCTGAATTGACAGGATGTACCAGACTGAATGATGGTCGTGGCATTGAAGAAACGCTAATAAAAAATTAAATCACCAAAGCTGCAGATGATTGTTCAGTAACAGTAAAACTTGAACAGGCAAACAAAAGAGCAGCTTGTGATCCAGTGAACTCAGATGAAGGCCATTCAGAAATTAAAAGAACTGTGCAGAAGTTTTTTTATGTGATAACACAGAAGCAGCTTCTGAACTAAGACAAACATCAACAATGCAGTAAAATGATGAATGAATGTGCCAAAAATCTTAATGATGGCAAACTTTTTTCAATAGTTCTTCAGCACAAACAGCACTATGAATGGTTCTATTTTAATGGCTCTATTTCTGAAATTAACCTACGTCAACATGTTGCATTTTATTTGAATTTTGCGCATGTTTTTATTTCTACTTCCCAAATGGTTATTGGGATACTTCTGGTTTCAAATTGTGAGGAAATTTTATGAATTTTGTGCAACATTAAATCTATTTTGGTGTAAAATGAGTTGAATACCTGACATAGCATTAGTGTATATGTATATATTTGCAAATGTGTGATTTATTCCATTCATTTTGATTAAGAACATGATGACTTATTGTCTTTAGCTCATACTGATGTGAAATCATGGATCTATTAAAATAACTGGATACAGTATTGCTGCTTGTAGCTGCCTCGAGTTGACGTAGTGTCACTCAGTGGTTCTACAGTCGAAAAAATCCCATGGGCCGAGAGAAAATTTTTCTCATAGAAGCAATGTAATCACAAACTGCTCGTGTTCGGCTGACAGGGACCTACAACTTTCAAAAATGTCGGATTTTGTGGCGATTTTGACCTATTTTTAGATCATAAACTTTTTCTCGCTCAAAATCCTTCAGTTGTCTTAAAAAAAAACGCTTTATATTCGTTAGCTCAGGCTCCGCTCTCGTTCCTCTCGCTCTGATTGGTCAAAGCGATCACGTGATACACGATCCCGTGCTCCGTGCATGTGGTCGCGTGCATTCGCGTGTGCCCGTGGGAGAAAAGACACTACTGCACATGCTCGGTCGGCCCACAGCCACCGGAAGTACCTAGCCGGGCTAGGCTAATCTGGGATCATGCACCATTGAGCTCAGCCCATTGACTTGAAAGGGCGGCCATTTTGGAACCTGGGGGCTTGTGTGAAATCAGTTGTTTGGTCGGCCATCTTGAAAAATGGCCGCCATGTTGAATATTTCAGGTGGTGAAAGGGTTTTTCTAAAAGAGCATGATGTAAGCTAAATATATGAGAAATTTGGTGTTTGTACCACAAACTGAGTGATTCTTGTGGTTTGGAGAGCTAATCTGCTCCACTACTATCGCTGTGAAGCTGAAAGTTGGTGCCAGTGAAAAACTTCAAGCACCACGAACCTTTTCCAACTTTTACAGACAAAACCATCAGCAGCACATCCTCATATGAACACTGAGTCGTGTCGTTTAGTCTGAAAGAAGCTGAACCACATTAGGCACAAGTAGTGAGCTGTTTATGCAAATTAACCATGTCCTTTTAAGTTTTGTTTCTATTTGTTTCTAAAACATAAAAAGTGTGCTCCAGGCTGCATTAAACACATGAGAATCTCACATGGGCTGATGTGGCTCGTAGTTGTTATGTTTATATGTTGTAAAGTTTAGTCATGTAAAGTTTATTTATGCAGAAGATTTTAATGAATAATCTGTTGCAGTGTCACTTGAACAATAATGTTTGGAAATGTTGGGTTTGATCTGTTAGAATAAGGAACATCCTGATCTTCCTGTGCTGAAGGAGCTCATGGTTCTGGTTCTGGTTTGGATAACAGAGTTAATGCAAAGCTGAGCTTGAGTTGAGTTGTTTTATTTATGAATGAAAAGAAGGAAATATGTTTTATTTCTTTTATTTTGCAGTTAAATAATTATTGATGTAATTAGGGTTTTTTTGTAATCTTAAATGTTCCTATATGAACTGCTGATCGCTTACACTTCAATAATTAAAAAAAAAACAACTTGTGGAATTTGGCATATTTGTTTTTGCAGTTTTCAGTTTTAGGGGGTTATTTTTGTACAGATATTGAGATATATATCGTATATCGATATATAGCAAAATATATCGAGATATTTTTTGATCCATATCACCCAGCCCTACTCCAAATCACTAAATCCATTCAATTCTTCATCCTCTGTCACTTCTGAACAACTCCTCGACCTCTGGAGGTAAACAGAACGCAGAAACGTAATTTTTCATCCAACTCAGCATCAGTTCCAGTTAGAATTATTCGGGTCTTTCTGAATCCCGACAGGATGGTTTCAGTGTCACTGAAGTCCAGACTTTGTCCATCCATCCAGTGACTTCAGGAAAGTTTCATGGTGCATCCTCCTGGTGTCACAAGTTTCTCTCTCACTCCAAACTTTCTTTCTGCTGCTCGATTATTGTTTTCAGCTGCAGATTTCACGACTTGCAGTTTGTTAATCTGCAAAATCTGATTTTGTTTTGGGGCATTTGTGTTCAGTCTTCTCAGTCTTTGTCTTTATAAGTTTGTTTAAATATTAAATTGTTCAGTGGTGCAGAAGTAATGGTGCGATCGACTGACATGATACAGACAGAACAGAGGCTCTTTCTGCAGGAGACATGTGCAGTAGAGTGAAGTGACAGTGGTGCAGGAGGAACAGGAGCAGCAGATACTCATACACAACACTTCCATGACTCAAATAGTCAGAACATCTTGAATTTAGGCAATAAATGTTTAAAAGAAGCTACAATCCATTTACCAGAGTTTTCCCTGAAACACTTCACTTATTTTTGGATGAATTCAAAGATGCTAAATTCTACGAAGCGACTGTGGACGTCAGTGTTATGGAGTAACAGATTACATGTACCAGAGTTATGTAATCAGAGTATAAATTATGAGTAACTGTATTCAGTTACAGATACTGTTTTAATGAGTGGTAATTGGATTACAGTTACTTTGTTGAAGCAAATAGATTACATGGCAGTATTTTCCTATTTTTACATTTTGGGCTATATCCTTTTTTTTTTTTAATTCGGTAATTCCACTCATTGCCAGACACTAAATCAGGTCCAAACCAGGTCTAAAACAGGACTAAACCAGGACTAAACCAGGACTAAAACAGGATTTAACAGGACTAAACCATGTCGCGCGGACTGTGTTTCCTCGTCTTCTATCAATAATATTTTTAATTTGCTTCAGTAAAGTTTGGGCTTTTTATTTTCTTTTATCAGACAAAACATCTTATGTTACGATTTCCTTGTCTTTGTTTCTCTACAGCAAACCAAGTAATCTAAAGTATTCAGATTACGTTACTCACTTTAAGTACCTTAATGGATTCCGTTACAAACTACATACTGGTGTGTGTAATCTGTAATCTGTAGGGGATTACATTTTAAAAGTCACCTTCCCAACACTGGTGGACGTGTGAACCTGTCCATTTGATCATGAAGTGGACTGTAGTTTGAGAGAAAAGCTCAGAGTTTAGGCGACGTGTGTGACCTCATGTCTCCAATGCTCATGCGGGACATTTTTTTGGCATTTAAAGTTCACACTGGAGTCACATTTAATTGGAAATGTGAACGAACTCAAAAAAAAAAATAAATAAATGGATTTCACAAAAAAATTTAAATTGAGCTTTCAGCCCTGCAGTCTGAACATCCTCCTGTCTTTGGAGTAAATATGAAATGAAATATGAAAGTGTTCTACTGTGAGAAGAAACCCACACACACTATTTAGAAAACCTGAGTGAATGGGCCTTGCTCAATGGCACAGGATCAGCTGGGTACATCTGGTGACTGTCCTGCTCACCAAACATGTACAGCAGTGTTTGTCACGATCATCATTATACCGACTTCTCACTCAGTAAATGAAAAGTGGAACTGTAGATTTTGGGGCTCAGTGTTTATGCTGTGTACATTTTTGTAAAAGTTAAAGATCTGGGCTGTTTTTGCTGTAGAGGGGAGACTACATTATTTCTATGGCAAATTATTGGTTCATTCTGAATTCGTGTGTCATTCATTCATTTGTTTTTCAAAATAAAACCAAAAATAAGAAAATAAAACAACAACAACAATTTTCTTCATTATTTTTCTCCAAAACCAAAATGTTAAAAAAAAAACAGATAACAGTTTGTTTCTGTGGCTTAAAGTGCGATGCCGGACTGAACCAGGACTGAACCAGGACTAATACGGTTTCAGTCCTGGTCTTGTCCTGGTCTGGTCCCAGTCTGGTCCTGGTCTGGTTATGGTCTCAGTCCCGGTCTAGTCCCGGTCTCTCTCCCAGTCTGGTCCTGGTCTCAGTCCAGGTCTTGGTCCTGATTGTGGTCCTAGTCTGGTCCCGGTCTCAGCCCTGATCACCCGACAGTCTACGCGGGCACACCTCCAGGCCCGTCCTGACACTCATCAGTCCTGGTTTAGACCTGGTCTGGACCAGTTTTATTTCTGGTTCAGTCCTGGTTCAGTCCGGCGCCATTATCTGTTTTTTTTCCATTTTTCCTTTAAACACAAAATTGAATGAAAAAATGTTTTTTCATTTTGGTTTTAGAGACAAACAATGAAGAAAATAGTTGTTTTTTTTCGTGTTCTTATTTTTGGTTTTATTTTAAAAATGGATGAAAACACACAGATTTTCTTCTGTTATTTCTCTGGTGCTGCTCAGGACTCTTAATGACACAGTGTGTTTAAAATCCTCCACATGATCCTGCTGCTGTAGTGTTTTTGTGTCAGACGGACACAGTACTTTCACTGTTACTGTATATTGCAGTATTTCTCTGTAGCAATATATTGTGCTCCAAAATGTGTTATTGTGACAGTCGTACCTGCCAGTCCCTGTCAGTCCCTGCCAGTCCCTGTCAGTCCCTGTCAGTCCCTGCAGATGGGATTTTTGTTGCTGTAAAAATAAATAAATGAAATCATATTCTTAATATGAAACTCCACAGTCACTCCCACACCTGCAGGCCTCAGTGAGCTTCATTTGACTGGAGCTGAATGCTGATTTGAATCCAGACGTGCAGTTTAAGTTTATATTTGTTTGAACTAGAGCACACATGATAAAAAACACATCTCTCCATCCTCTACACTCATCCCTCCATCCCCTCTGTCTCTCTCCCTCATCTCTCCATCCTCTCTCATCTTTCCTTTCTCTTTTCTCTCACTCTTTCTCATTGTCCCTATCCTCTTTCCAAACCTGTTCATCCTCCTCTTACTGTCCTCTCTCCTCCCCTCTCTCTTCCTCTTGCTTTCCCTCCTTTTCCTTCTCTCTCTTTCTTTTTTCTTTTCCCTCTCTCATTCTCTCCATCCTCTCTCTCTCTCTCCTCTTGTAGTCCCATCTCTCCTTTTTTTCTTTCATTCCTCTCATGCTAAACTCGCTCTCTCCCCCCTCCACCCTGCTCTCTTCCCCCTCTCTTTCTTTCTTCTTTTCTTTCTTCTTGTGCCAGACTCTCTCTGTATCTGGGCTCGCGTGGGTTGCAGGTTTAACTCCCCATGGAGCCGTTGAGCAGGGCATTTTTCTGCTCTGTTGCATCAGCATCGCCTCAGGCCTCCGTTTAAATCCCTCTCTCTCTCTCTCTTTCTACTTCAGCTCTCTTTTGTTCCTCTTGTTTTTCTGCTCTTTGATTGTTTTCATTCCATCCCCATGAAACATTTGACGTGTTGTGGACGTGCAGATCATGTCTATATCTCGTCTGTCAGTCCAAGAACAGTTCTGGTCTAAAATATGACGTGTAAATTCTGTCCATTATTTGGACGTTTCACTCTGACTCTCTGGACGTCAGTCTGTAGTTCAACATTTGAACTGTGGACTAGATGACTTTTTTGGACATGATGAGGACGTCTGACACAGATGCAGGAAAAAGTTGGTGAATTTGAAGTTTGATGTTTGAAGATGGAGAACCTGTGAACTGTGTCCTCCATGTTTCTGGAGCTTCATGTGGTTCAGTAGATTGAACTGGAAATGTTTTACACCTTTGTGTGTTTCCAATTTCCTGCTGCTGAGACAAAATGATCTGGAACATTCTCCCACCGTCTGAAACAGTGTCACATCTGCACAGAGCCCAGAACAGTCGACTGAGAAAAACACTTGAAAATGAGTTTAAATTTAACATGGACACATCCGTTTGTCAAAGCCTGATCCCTCACATCTCAGACGCTCCGAGTCTGGACAGGACCTGAGACACTGGGAAAATCAGGAACCACAGGGGGCGCCAGTGGTAAAAACTGCTGTTGTTTCCTCAGGCAAGACACTCCACCCACCTGGTCTAGTATGAAAGTGGAGTGTGGTGATGGGAGGGGCTGCAGATTGGCAGCCTCGCTTCTGTCAGTCTGTCCCAGGGCAGCTGTGGCTACAGTATCATCTTACCACAGAGTGTAGAGTGAATAATTCTCTGTAAAGTGTCTTGGAGTGTCCAGAAAAGCTCTGTACAAAACTGATGCATTATTATAATTAACGTAGAAAAGTTGTGGACAGTGAGCTCATCGGGACTAGAATCAGCCTCATCTGGACGTCCTGGGAACATCAGTACTGGACGTCCAGAAGACGCTGTAAAAAAGACGTGATGTGAACACACAGTGTGCACCTTCAGTGGACCCAGGCTGGACAAACAAACATGACTCTAAAAAGATGTTTCAGCGTTTCTTTGCACAGCGGGTCTTTACTCTCTCTTCTCTCCTCTCTCTCCTTCCTCTTCTACTCCCCATCGTCTCTATGTTGTCCTTTCTCCAGCCCTCCTTTCTTCTCTCTCTCCTCTCTCCTTCGTTCCTCTCCTCGTCTCACTTTATCAGTTATATGAGTAAGTCCAGCAGTACAGTTTGAGAGCTCAGTTAGGGTTAGAACATGTTTCCTCCACACACTGTAAAGACGTGGACTGAGAGTGTCTTTCCTGAGGCTGTCAGACTTGTGAACAGTGCACACTGACTTCCTGCTTTGGTTGCCTCTCTCTCTATCTTGCCACGTTTACTACTTGTTCATTGGAACTGCTAAATGTTGTTGTTTTAAATGTATTTATTTTTTTAACATTGCTTATTATTATTATTATTGTTTTTTATCTCTTTCTGTATCACTGGGCCTCGGGGAGCACATTTCGTTCTGTCATGTGTTTCTCTCACATGTTTGAATGACAAAATAAAGAACTTTGAACCTTGAACCTTGACATGACCCACACACTCACATCCAAATGAAGCTCATCGAGGCCGGCACTTATTCTTAGGCCCTTAGTTGTTGTACAGTTGTAGGGAGTATTATCTGTGAGTTAATCCCTCTCTCCTCTCCTCTTTTTTTTCAGTGTAATAATGACTACTCTCCGGTGTGCGGCTCCAATAACCATAATTACCAGAACGAGTGTTTCCTGCGGCGTGACGCGTGTAAGCTGCAGAGTGAGGTCACCGTGATGTCAGAGGGGGCGTGTCCTACAGGTGAGCCAGATGCCCTGCCAACCTCCCCCATGTGTCTAAAACCAGGTCTAAACCAGGTCTGAACCAGGTCTGAACCAGGTCTGAACCAGGCCTTAACCGGGTCTAAACTGGATCTAAACCGGGCCTAAACCAGGTCTAAACTGGGTCTGAACCAGGTCTAAACCAGGCCTAAACCGGGTCTAAACCAGGTCTAAACCAGGTCTAAACCGGGTCTAAACCAGGTCTAAACATGTCCCGTGAAACAGGAGACTTGATCCTGGTCACGCTCTGAAAAACACCAAACAAAAGTACTACACATAGTACACACAATACACACAGTACTCACAGTACTCACAATACACCCAGTATACCAAGTACACATATACACCTATACACACAGTATACTTAGTACACACAGTGCACACAGTATACCCAGTACACACAGTGCACATAGTGCACACAGTATACCCAGTACACACAGTACACGCAGTGCACACAGTATACACAGTACACACAGTACACACAGTACACACAGTACACACAGTACACACAGTACACAGGAGTACTTCCTCCAAGGAAGGTGGATGCATTTCTTAAAAGTTCCAGTACGTGGCTTTTATTCTTTGAGTTAGAAATCTCCTCTCCTTCTCTCTTCCTTTTTGTCTTCCCCCTCTCGTCCTTTTCCTCCTCTTCTCTCCTCCTCCTCCTCATCCCCCTCTCCTCTCCTCCTCTTTCTCTTCCTCTTTTAACTGCTCTTAAATAATGCACTCTGTGGAAAGGTCACAAACTTCATTAAACCACCACGAATAAAAGACTCCACTGAGAAAAGAGAGAAAGAGAGAGGGAGGAAGAGGAGGTGTGGAAGAGAGGGAGGGGGAGGGTAAAGTGTGAAAGAGAAATAAGGAGAGAGGACGGGTGAGAGAGAGGGGATAAAAGAGTCTATTGAGCAGAGGAGAGGAAGAGGTGTACTGAGAGAGAGAGAGAGAGAGAGAGAGAGAGAGAGAGAGAGAGAGAGAGAGAGGAGGAGGAGTGGAAGAGAGGGAAGCGGCGGGTGAAGGGTAAAAGAGAAAAAAGGAGAGAGAAGTAGAAGCGACGTCTAGAGAGGGAGGAGAGAGAGAAGGAGGAGAGGAGGAGGCAGTAAAACATGATGAGCTCCAGTGTTACAGACCGAACTGAGGATAAACTCACTGGAGCTGAACTAGAACTAAACCAGGACTAAACTAGGACTGAACCAGGAACCAGGACTGAACCAGGACTGAACCAGGACTAAACCAGGACTAAACCAGGACTAAACCAGGACTGAACCAGGACTAAACCAGAACTAAACCAGAACTGAACCAGGACTGAACCAGGACTAAACCAGGACTAAACCAGAACTAAACCAGAACTAAACCAGAACTAAACCAGGACTAAACCAGAACTAAACC
>NW_026570970.1:38898516-38926016 GCF_026225935.1 Boleophthalmus pectinirostris | reverse complement strand
CCAGGACTAAAACCAGGACCAGGACCAGGTAAACCAGGTCTAAACCAGGACTAAACTAGACCAAACCAGGACTAACCAGGACTAAACCAGGTCTAAACCAGGACTAAACCAGGACTAAGACCAGGACTAAACCAGGACTAAAAACCAGACTAAACAGGTCTAAACAGGACTAGACCAGGACTGAACCAGGACTAAACCAGGACTAAACCAGAACTAAACCAGGTCTAAACCAGGACTAGACCAGGACTAAACCAGGACTGAACCAGGACTAAACCAGGTCTAAACCAGGACTAGACCAGGACTAAACCAGGACTGAACCAGAACTAAACCAGGTCTAAACCAGGACTAGACCAGGACTAAACCAGGTCTAAACCAGGTCTAAACCAGGACTAGACCAGGACTAAACCAGGACTAAACCAGGTCTAAACCAAGACTAGACCAGGACTAAACCAGGTCTAAACCAGGACTAAACCAGGACTAAACCAGGTCTAAACCAGGACTAGACCAGGACTAAACCAGGTCTAAACCAAGACTAAACCAGGACTAAACCAGGACTAGACCAGGACTAAACCAGGACTGAACCAGGACTAAACCAGGTCTAAACCAGGACTAGACCAGGACTAAACCAGGTCTAAACCAGGTCTAAACCAGGACTAGACCAGGACTAAACCAGGACTAAACCAGGTCTAAACCAAGACTAGACCAGGACTAAACCAGGTCTAAACCAGGACTAGAGACTAGTACCAGGACTAAACCAGGGTACTAACCAGGCTAACCAGGACTACTAAACCAGGACTCAACCAGGACTAAACCAGGACTCAAAACCAGGACTAAATCAGGTCTAAATCAGGTCTAAACTAGGATTAATCCAGGAGAATATTGTGTCTTTTCCTCATGACCTTCATTTAACTGTGTCAGACTGACCCTCCTCCTCTCTCTCTCTCTCTCTCTCTTTTGTTCATCCTTCCCTCTCTCCGTTCTTCTCCCTCTCTTCAGTCTGTCTTTCTCTGTCTCTCCTCTCTGTCTCTTTTTCTCCCTTTTCTCTTTCATTTGTTACATTCATTTCTTCTCTCCTCCCTCTCCCTCTCTCCTTCTCTCTCTCCTTCTCTCTCTGTCATCTTCCCTCTTTCATTTGTCACAGTCATTTTTCTCTTTCACCTGCAGACCTCATTCTGTCTCCTCACGACTGATGTGTCCATCGCCCACATCTGGAACACTCTCCCTCCCTCCCTCTCCCCCTCCTGTCTTTCTCTCTCTCTCTCCTCTCTCTCTCTCTTCTCTCTCTTCTCTCTCTCCTCTCTCTCTTCTCTCTCTTTCTCTCTCTCTCTCCCTCCTGTCTTCTCTCTCTCTCTCTCCTCTCTCTTTCTCTCTCTTCCTCTCTCTTTTCTCTCTCGTCTCTCTCCTCTCTCTCCTCTCTCTCTCTCTCTCTCTCTCTCTCTCTCCCTCTCCTCCTTTTCTCTGTCTCTCCTCTTGTCTCTCTCTCTCTCTCTCTCTCTCTCTCTCTCTGTCTTTCTTTCTCTCTCTTCTCTGTCTGTCTGTCTTCTCTCTCTCTCTCTCTCCCTCCCTCTGTCTCTCTCTCTCTCTCCTCTCTCTCTCTCTCTCCTCTCTTCTCTCTCTCTCTCTCTCTCTCTCTCTCTCTCTCTCTCTCTCTCTCTCCCTCTCTGTCTCTCTCCTCTCTCTCTCTCTCCTCTCTCTCTCTCTCTCTCTCTCTCTCTTTCTCTGTCTTCTCTCTCTCTCTCTCTCTCTCTCTCTCCTCCTCTGTCTTTCTCTTCTCTCTCCTCTCCTCTCTCTCTCTCTCTCTCCTCTCTCTCTCTCTCTTCTCTCTTCTCTCTCTCTCTCCTCTCTCTCTCTTTTTCTCCTCTCTCCTCTCTCTCCTCTTCTTCTCTCTCCTCTTCCCTCCCTGTCTTCTCTCTCTCTCTCTCCTCCTCCTCTCTTCTCTCTCTCTCTCTCTCTCTCCCTCTCCTGTCCCTCCTCTCTCTCTCCTCCTCTTTCTCCCTCTCTCTCCTCCTGTCTCTCTCTCTCTCCCTCCTGTCTCTCTCTCTCTCTCTCCTCTGTCTCCCTCCTCTCCTCTCCCTTCCTCTCTCTTCTCTCTCTCCCTCCCTCCTGTCTCTCTCTCTCTCTCTTCTCCTCCCTCCTCCTGTCTCTCTCTCCTCCTCTTCTCTCCCTCCTGTCTCTTCTCCCTCTCTCTCCTCTCTCTCTCCCTCTCCTGTCTTTCTCTCTCTCTCTCCTCCTCTTCTCCTCTCCTCTCTCTCTCTCTCCTCCTGTCTTTCTCTCTCTCTCTCCCTCCCTCCTGTCTTTCTCTCTCTCTCTCCCTCCTCCCTCCTGTCTTTCTCTCTCTCTCCCTCCCTCCCTCCTGTCTTTTCTCTCTCTCTCCCTCCCTCCTGTCTTTCTCTCTCTCTCCTCTCCCTCTCCTCTCTCTCTCCCTCCCTCCTGTCTCTCTCTCTCTCCCTCTCTTCTCTCTTCCTCTCCTGTCTTCTCTCTCCCTCCCTCCTGTCTTTCTCTTCTCTCTTCTCCCTCCTGTCTTTCTCTCTCCTCCCTGCCTCCTGCTCTTTCTCTCTCCCTCCCTCCTGTCTTTCTCTCCTCTCTCTCTCCTCCTGTCTCTCCTTCTCTTCTCTCTCTCTCTCTTCAGTTTGTTTGTTGAAATTTAATACAACATGTTTTTGACAGACACAATAAAGTTCTGTTCAAAGTCACTCCTTCTCTCTCTTCTCTCTGTTTCTCCTCCTTTCTTCTCTCTCCTTCCTCCTTCCTCTCCCCCTCTTCTCTAAGCCTTTACGCCCTCTCTCCCTTTCCCTCTTTTCCTCCCTCTCTTTCACTCCTATTATATCCATCTCTCTTTTCTCCCTCCTCTTCTCCTTCCTCTCTTCCTCTTCTCTTTTCATCATAGCTCTTATAAAACCACTTATGAAATCTCACTTCACATAAACTCACATGAACCAGGACTAAACCAGGACTAGACCAGGACTAGACCAGGACTAAACCAGGACTAAACCAGGACTAAATCAGGACTAAACCAGGACTAGACCACGACTAAACCAGGACTAAATCAGGACTAAACCAGGACTAAACCAGGACTAGACCAGGACTAGACCAGGACTAAACCAGGACTAAACCAGGACTAGACCACGACTAAACTAGGACTAAATCAGGACTAAACCAGGATTAAACCAGGATTAAACCAGGACTAAACCAGGACTAGACCAGGACTAGAGCAGGTCCTGATGGTCCTTGTGTTGATAATGTTTGTGTTGTCTGTGCAGATGCTGGCTCTGGATCAGGAGATGACGGTAAGAATGGATTTTTTTTGTTATCTCTGCTTTAAACTCGTCTGAAAACGGTTTATTTGATCACAACATGACGCAAAACACATAAAACACAAACACCACATACAAAACACACACAAAACACACACAATAAAGCTTCCATCTGGAACTTTAGTCCATTGTTTTTACCAGTACATGGCAGATGCAAAACCATTGCCCCTCACCTATTCACCTGGCTCCTCCCCCTTACTTCACCTGGCCCTTCCCCCTCACTTCACCTGGCCCCTCCCCTGTGCTGTGTGTTGTTCTTCTTTGAGGACAAAACTGCTCTGTCAGACTGCAGTAACATAGACAGCCTCTAGTGGTGAAGTGTGAGAATACAACAGGTCGACCAGTCCAATCCAGAACTTTCAGTTTACAATGGAGGTGTGTGTGTTGTATTAGTGCGTTGTGTTGTGTGTGTGTGTGTGTGTGTGTGTGTGAGTGTGTGAGGGGCTCAGGTTCAGAGAGGAGCTTGTACTTTTGAGGTCCTGGTGTTTGCTCACGTAAACTCTTTATATTTGTGATTCCATGAACTCATCAGAATCCAACTCGGCTCCTGCTGACCAATCACAGCGCAGTGTTGTGGTTTGGGCGGAGCCAAAGCCAATCAAACCTGTCGGTGCAGACTTTCGATCAAAATCCAACCGTACAAAGTGAAGTGATTAGTGCATTTCTCAACTGGATTTAATCCCCAAGTTTTAAATAAGAGCTTTAATTCTGATTGAAAATAATTTCATTCTGAATAAAAATGAATTCCGCTTTAAAAAGATCATGTAAACACTTAATTCCTAATGAAAATGATTATTCTGAATTAAACTTAATTCCGAAGTGTGTGGGTGGTTTATTCCGATTTTAACGCTGTATTAATTTCTTCCTGGATCATGTAAATGTTTATTCTGGTTAAAATAAATGGGCGATATCTCGATATTTTAAATATATCGAGATATTTTTTAACCTCAATATGGATTCTGACATATTGTAAATATTGATATAATGCTTATATTCTGATTTCTCCGCTTCACTTGTTTGTATTGTCTGTGCGTGGCCCCGCCTCCATGATTTTGCTCTTGTGTCTTTCACTCCTCACTACCAGTGAAAAACTTCTAGCATCATGAACCTTTTCCACCATTTACAGACAAAACCATCAGCAGCACATGCTCTGTCACAGAGAGAACACTCATGACTCGTGTCGTTTAGTCTGAAAGAAGCTGAGCCACATCAGCGGCACAAGTAGTGAGCTATTTATGCAAATTACCCATGAGCTTTTAAGTTTAGTTTCTGTAAAACATAAACACATGTGACAAAACTGTATTAAACACATGAGCATCTCACATGGGCTGATGTGGCTCTAGAGTCGTTATGGTTTATATGTTATAAAGTTTAGTGATGTAAAGTTTATTTATGTAGAAGATTTTAATGAATAATCTGTTGCAGTGTCACTTGTACAATAGTGTTTGGAAATGTTGGGTTTGATCTGCAGTGGATTGTGGGACTAAACCTCAGAGCTCCTCACACTGGTGAGGAACATGGATCTGTTAGAATAAGGAACATCCTGATCTTCCTGTGCTGAAGGAGCTCATGGTTCTGGTTCTGGTCTGGATAACAGAGTTAATGCAAAGATGAGCTTGAGCTGAGTTGTTTTATTTATGAATGAAAAGAAGGAAATATATTTTATTTCTTTAATTTTACAGTTAAATGATTCTTTATGTAATTAGAGATTTGTTTGTAATCTTAAATGTGGCAGGATCTCTTTGTTCCTACATGAACTGCCCACCTCTTTGCACTTTAATGAAAAAAGACCTTGTGGAATTTGGCAGATTTGTTTTTGCTGTTTTCAGTTTTGGGGGGTTATTTTTCCTGTACACATATCGAGATATATATCGTATATCGAAATATAGCAAAATATGTCAAGATATTTTTTGATCCATATCGCCCAACCCTAGTGTTCACTTTCAGAGAGTCGTCCCAGAACTCCCAGAACTCATTTCATTCATAGATTTTTATTGGAGTAATTTGTTTTTAATAAAACACTAATAAAACATGACATGTGTGGAGTGTAAAAGTTTTCAGAAATATTCATGTGTATATTTGGGAAATCCGTGCATATTTGTCTGTAGTCGAGCATAAAATAAATATTCATAAACTCTGGAATGAGTCCAGTCGAACATAAAATGTGTTGTGTGTATTTGATCCATCAGAACATGAATGGAAAAGTAACGACATCAAGAATTACAATCACAAAATGAAAATGTATGATCACACTTTTTTCAGTATGAACACAAATTCACAGACGCGACTCGACTGAAAAATACAACATCACTTCTGCTTTACGACACCCTGCCCCATGAGCTCGAGGTTCTTCCTCTCACTCTCAAGTCCAAGATTAGAGTTTAGACCTGGTTCAGTACTTGTTTAGTCCTGGTTTAGTTCTGGTTTAGTCCTGGTTTAGTCCTGGTTCAGTCCGGGTTTAGTCCTGGTTCAGTCCGGGTTTAGTCCTGGTTCATTCCGGGTTTAGTCCTGGTTTAGTCCGGGTTTAGTCCTGGTTCAGTCCGGGTTTAGTCCTGGGTCAGTCCGGGTTTAGTCCATGTACAGCACAAAAGTCCGGCATCTCAATCGATGTTTCTTCTGTCTGTGATGTATTTTTGACAGTCGAGTTGCGTCTGTGAATTCGTGTTCGTACTGATAAAAGTGTAATTGTACATTTTCATTTGGTGATTGTAAGTCTTGATGTTGTAACTTTTCCATTCATATTCTGATGGATAAAATACACACAATATATTTTATGTTCGACTGGACTCATTCCAGACGTGACCAGTATTTATTTTATGTTTAACTATAGACAAATATGCACAGATTTCCCAAATATGCACATAAATATTTCTGAAAACTTTCTTTGTGTTAGGCTTTTTCTCTTTTGTTCACCTGGAGTCAGCTCTGCTCAGTTCTGGTCAGTTCGGGTCAGTTCTGCTCAGCTCTGGTCAGTTCTGGTCAGTTCTGGTCAGTTCTGGTCAGTTCTGGTCAGCTCTGGCTCAGTTCTGGTCAGTTTCTGTCAGTTCTCAGGTCAGTTCTGGTCAGTCAGTTCTGTCAGTTCTGGTCAGTTCTGGTCAGCTCTGGTCAGTTCTGCTCAGCTCTGGTCAGTTCTGGCTCAGTTCTGGTCAGCTCTGGTCAGTTCTGCTCAGCTCTGGTCAGTTCTGCTCAGTTCTGGTCAGTTCTGGTCAGTTCTGCTCAGTTCTGGTCAGCTCTGGTCAGTTCTGGTCAGTTCTGGTCAGCTCTGGTCAGCTCTGGTCAGTTCTGCTCAGCTCTGGTCAGTTCTGGTCAGTTCTGGTCAGTTCTGGTCAGCTCTGGTCAGTTCTGGTCAGCTCTGGTCAGTTTTGGTCAGTTCTGGTCAGTTCTGGTCAGCTCTGGTCAGTTCTGGTCAGTTCTGGTCAGTTCGGCTCAGTTCTGGTCAGTTCGGCTCAGCTCTGGTCATTTCTGGTCAGCTCTGGTCAGCTCTGGTCAGCTCTGGTCAGTTCTGGTCAGCTCTGGTCAGTTCTGGTCAGTTCTGGTCAGTTCTGGTCAGCTCTGGTCAGTTCTGGTCAGTTCGGCTCAGTTCTGGTCAGTTCGGCTCAGCTCTGGTCAGTTCTGGTCAGCTCTGCTCAGCTCTGGTCAGTTCTGGTCAGTTCGGCTCAGTTCTGGTCAGTTCGGTTCAGCTCTGGTCAGTTCTGGTCAGCTCTGGTCAGTTCTGCTCAGTTCGGCTCAGTTCTGGTCAGTTCGGTTCAGCTCTGGTCAGTTCTGGTCAGCTCTGGTCAGTTCGGCTCAGCTCTGGTCAGTTCTGGTCAGCTCTGGTCAGTTCTGGTCAGTTCTGGTCAGTTCTGCTCAGTTCTGGTCAGCTCTGGTCAGTTCTGGTCAGTTCTGCTCAGTTCTGCTCAGTTCTGGTCAGTTCTGCTCAGCTCTGGTCAGCTCTGGTCAGCTCTGGTCAGTTCTGGTCAGCTCTGGTCAGTTCTGGTCAGCTCTGGTCAGTTCTGGTCAGCTCTGGTCAGTTCTGCTCAGTTCTGGTCTTCATTCACACACTCAGAGCCTGAGCTGCTGTGTCTGTCGTCACGGTAACGCTCCAGAGAGATGAGTTTAATGCCGTAGTGTGGAACATTCAGGACAAAGCGGAGTGGAGCGGTGGATTCGTGTGTGCGTCCTGTCGGATAATGTTAAACGAGAAAACTGCGAAAACGTGATTTTTACGCTGGAGAAAAAAACACGGAGGATTAAAGAGCTGTTAAATTAAAGAAGGGATTGCACAAAGGAAGGAGAGAAAGACTGATAGGGATTAAAAGAGAGAGAGGAGACGGAAGAGAGAGAGAGGAGAGAGCGAACAAAGGAGAGAGAAAGAACATGAGAGAGAGAGAGAGAGAGGAAAGGGGAGGAGAAACCAGGGAGAAAAGAAAGACTGAATAAAAGAAGGGAGAGAGATAGACAGATACATAGAGGAGCGTCTCTCTCTCTCTCTCTCTCTCTCTCTCTCTCTCTCTCTCTCTCTCTCTCTCTCTCTCTCTCTTTGGCCTGAGGACAGAGATAACGAAGGAGGAAACAGGAAACAGATCTGAGATAAAGACAGAGGCTGGAGAGACAAATGAGGAAGAAAATCATATAGAAATATCATCAAACGAGAATCTAAAACTCACACACAAGTCGAGAGCGACGAAGAGACGACGAGAGACGAGGAGGAGAGACGAGGAGAGACGAGGAGAGACGAGGAGAGGAGAGCTCTGTTTGGAAGAAAGAAGAAGAGAGGGGGAGAGAGAGGAGAGAGAGAGACAGGGAAGAGTAGAAGAGAGAGGAGAGAGAGACAGGGAAGAGAGAGTAGAAGAGGAAGGAGAGTGAGACAGGGGAGAGAGATAGAAAAAAAAGAGACAGGGAGAAAGAGATAGAAGAGAGAGACAAGAGAGAGAGAGAGAGGAGAGAGAGACAGAAGACAGGAGAGAGAAACAGGAGAAAGAGAGAGGAGAGAGAGACAGGGGAGAGAGATTGAAGAGAGATGAGAGAGAGAGACAAGGAGAGAAATAGAAGAGAGAGGAGAGAGAGACAGGGGAGAGAGATTGAAAAAGAGAAACAGGGAGAGAGAGAGATAGAAGAGAGAGCCTGGGAGAGAGACTATAGAGAGAGGAGCGAGAGATAGAAGGAAGAGAGTGGAGAGAGAAGAGAGAGAGAGAGAGAGACAGAGGAGAGAGAGATAGAAGAGAAAAAGAGAGAGGAGAGAGAGACTGAGTTTCCCCTCCTTTTGCTCTCTTTGTTAAGTCACTCCCCCTTCAGAGCACGTCCACAGTCACATGAGGTTGGTGAAGTTGTTGTGTTCAGTTTTGTGTCTTGTTTTTGGATTTTTCTGGAGGACTGTGGTGAAGGAGTGTGGGTGACGCAGGCTTGTGGGTGGAGCCTTGTACAGGCTCGTGCAGTTGATCATGAGGAGGGTTCGGGAGAGATCACTAGATTACTCAGACATGTATGGATGTTTGTAAAATGTCTTCAGGCATGTTGTTGATGAGAGAACAGTGTTAGAACATGAGAGAACACTCCAAAAAGTGTCTTTAACCCAAACCCTGAGACAGAAACACAAACTCTGAAACTCTGAAACTCTGAAACTCTGAAACTCTGAAACTCTGAGATCTGAAACTCTGAAACTCTGAGATCTGAAACTCTGAAACTCTGAAACTCTGAGATCTGAAACTCTGAGATCTGAAACTCTGAAACTCTGAAACTCTGAAACATTGAAAATCTGAAAGTCTGAAACTCTGAAAATTTGAAACTGTGAGACTGTGAACTGCTTCATTCACACAGGAAGAGTGTGAGTGTGAGGCCTTTTGTTCAGATGATTCTTGAGGCTGTAAAGAGACAAAGACATGTTTGTGTTTGTGTGTGTGTGTGTTTGTGTCTCTGTTTGTGTCTGTGTGTTTGTGTCTGTGTTTGTGTGTTTGTGTCTGTGTGTGTATCTGTGTGTTTGTGTCTGTGTCTGTGTTTGTGTCTGTGTTTGTGTCTGTGTGTTTGTGTGTTTGTGTCTGTGTCTGTGTTTGTGTCTGTGTGTTTGTGTGTTTGTGTCTGTGTGTGTATCTGTGTGTTTGTGTGTTTGTGTCTGTGTGTTTGTGTGTTTGTGTCTGTTTGTGTCTGTGTTTGTGTGTCTGTGTCTGTGTGTGTATCTGTGTGTTTGTGTGTTTGTGTCTGTGTTTGTGTGTTTGTGTCTGTTGTGTGTTTGTGTTTGTGTGTTTGTGTGTGTGTGTGTTTGTGTCTGTGTGTTTGTGTGTTTGTGTCTGTGTGTGTATCTGTGTGTTTGTGTGTGTTTGTGTGTGTGTGTTTGTGTCTGTGTGTTTGTGTGTGTGTGTGTTTGTGTCTGTGTTTGTGTTTGTGTCTGTGTTTGTGTGTTTGTGTCTGTGTCTGTGTGTGTGTTTGTGTCTGTGTGTGTGTTTGTGTCTGTGTGTGTATCTGTGTGTTTGTGTGTTTGTGTGTGTTCGTGTCTGTGTGTTTGTGTGTTTGTGTGTGTGTTTGTGTCTGTGTCTGTGTTTGTGTGTTTGTGTGTGTATCTGTGTGTCTGTGTGTGTATCTGTGTGTTTGTGTGTGTTTGTGTGTGTGTGTGTGTGTTTGTGTGTTTGTGTCTGTGTGTTTGTGTGTTTGTGTGTGTGTTTGTGTGTGTGTTTGTGTCTGTGTTTGTGTCTGTGACGTTTCACAGACGAAGAGTTGGATAGAAAAACACAAGAGCAGATCAGACGCTCCAGACTTCAGTCACATGACCCAAAGCACGACTTCTAATTGGATCATTCTGATTTACAGCCGTTTGAGACAAGAGCAAATGAAATCAAGAAATCACATGATCAAAGAGACGCAGGACAGAGCGAGGGAACGGCAGAGGACGAAAGAAAAACAGAGGAGAGAGGGAAGAGGAGAGGACGAAACAGAGGAGAGAGGGAATATAAGATGAAGAAAGAGAGGAGAGAAAGAAAGAGAGGAGAGAAGGAATATGAGAGGAAGAAAGAGAGGAGAGAGGAGAGAAAGAAAGAGAGGAGAGAGTTAATAAGAGAGGAAGAAAGAGAAGAGAGAGGGAACAGGAGAGATAGAAAGAGAGAGAGAGAATATGAGAGGAAGAAAGAGAGGAGAGAGATAACAGGAGAGGAAGAAAGAGAGGAGAGAGATAACAGGAGATGAAGAGAGGAGAGAGATAACAGGAGAGAAAGAAAGAGAGGAGAGAGGGAACAGGAGAGAAAGAAAGAGAGGAGAGAGATAACAGAGAGATGAAGAGAGGAGAGAGATAACAGGAGAGAAAAAAGAGAGAGAGAGGGACAGAGAGAAAGAAGAGAGGAGAAGAGATAACAGAGAGAAAGAAAGAGAGGAGAGAGAGATAACAGGAGAGAAAGAAAGAGAGGAGAGAGGGAACAGGAGAGAAAGAAAGAGAGGAGAGAGATAACAGGAGAGAAAGAAAGAGAGGAGAGAGATAACAGGAGAGAAAGAAAGAGAGGAGAGAGATAACAGGAGAGAAAGAAAGAGAGGAGAGAGGGAACAGGAGAGAAAGAAAGAGAGGAGAGAGATAACAGGAGAGGAAGAAAGAGAGGAGAGAGGGAACAGGAGAGAAAGAAAGAGAGGAGAGGGGGAATAAGAGAAGAAGAAAGAGAAGAGAGAGGGAACAGGAGAGATAGAAAGAGAGGAGAGAGGGAATACGAGAGGAAGAAAGAGAGGAGAGAGATAACAGGAGAGGAAGAAAGAGAGAACAGGGGGAATAAGAGAGGAAGAAAGAGAGGAGAGATAAAAAAGAGAGAAACAGAGGAGAGAGGGAACAGGAGAGATAGAAAGAGAGGAGAGGGGGAATAAGAGAAGAAGAAACAGAGGAGAGAGGGAATACGAGAGATAGAAACAGAGGAGAGAAAGAAACAGAGGAGAGAGGGAATAAGAGAGGAAGAAAGAGAAGAGAGAGGGAGGGAAGGGAAGAGAGGAAGGATAGAGAACAGAAGAGAGACAAGAGGAGAGACAAGAGGAGAGGGGCAAGAAGAGAGAGAGGAGAGGGGGGTAAAATGAAGGGAGAGGAGAGAGAGAGAAGCAAACAAGATCATGAACGCTGACCAGAGATAGAGGGATGAGAGGCGGAGAAGAGGAGAAGAAGAAAAAGAACAAGAATCACACGATCAAAGAGAGCGGAGAGAGAGAAGGGGATGGAGGGGGGAGGAGAGAGAGACAAGAGCAAATGAAATCAAGAAAGCACATGATCAGAGGAGAGGGGGAGAGACGAGTGGAAGGAAGAAGGAAGGACAGAAGAAGGAGAGGGAGGGAGAGAGAAGAAAGTGATTGAAAGAAGAGGAGAGAACAGGGGAGGGAACGAGGGAGAGGAATGGAGAGAGAAAAGGAGAAGAGGAGAGAAAGAGAGGGGAGTCATGAAGATAGACGAGAAGAGA
Source organism: Boleophthalmus pectinirostris (assembly GCF_026225935.1). Taxonomy (NCBI): domain Eukaryota; kingdom Metazoa; phylum Chordata; class Actinopteri; order Gobiiformes; family Gobiidae; genus Boleophthalmus; species Boleophthalmus pectinirostris. The sequence continues at coordinate 38,914,312 of NW_026570970.1, read as the reverse complement.
GAGGGAGATCACGGAGAGAGAGAAAGAGACAAAGAGGAGGGGAAGAGAGGGATAGAGAAAGAGGAGAGTAAAGGAGGGAGAGAGAGAGAGAGTGGAGGGGGGAGACGAAGCAACAGAAAGAGAAAGCAACAAGAAGAACGAGGAGAGTGAGATGATCAGAAAGAGTGCGGTGAAGGCGATTGGACTTTAAAAACCCGGAGGAGCACTTCTGGACGACCAGCTGATGATGTCACAAAGTGTAAGAGGGACATTTGGTGACAGGAGAAGAGAGTGAGAGGAGGAGGAGGAGAGACGAGTGTGTCTGTAATGAGAATCCGATACAGTGGGGTAATTATAAAGAGCGGGCTTCATTAATCAGAGTTTATCGGAGTATCGATGGATTCAAACGAGCGGCGGCGCGTGAAAAATGATCCGATTATCTCCACATCGACCGCCGCACTTTTTATCAACTGGAATTTATTTCAGATTCACACAGAATCACCTTTAACTTTCTATTTTTGATTTCATTTGACCACAATGCACGCACAATCATTTTATCATCACTTCTCTCTCCTCCATCTCTCACTCTCCTCCATCTCTCACTCTCCTCCATCTCTCACTTTCCTCCATCTCTCACTCTCCTCCATCTCCCACTCTCCTCCATCTCTCACTCTCCTTCATTTATCACTCTTCTTCATCTCTCACTCTCCTCCATCTCTCACTCTCCTCCATCTCTCACTCTCCTCCATCTCTCTCTCCTTCATCTTTCACTCTCCTTCATTTATCACTCTTCTTCATCTTTCACTCTCCTTCATCTCTCACTCTTCTTCATCTCTCACTCTCCTCCATCTCTCTCTCTCTCCTTTATCTTTCACTCTCCTTCATCTCTCACTCTCCTCCATCTCTCTCTCTCTCCTTCATCTTTCACTCTCCTTCATCTCTCACTCTCCTCTCTTCCATCTCTCTCTCTCCTTCATCTCTCACTCTCCTTCATTTATCACTCTTCTTCATCTTTCACTCTCCTTCATCTCTCACTCTCCTTCATTTATCACTCTTCTTCATCTCTCTCCATCATCTCTCACTCTCCTTCATCTCTCACTCTCCTTCATTTATCACTCTTCTTCATCTTCACTCTCTCTCATCTCTCACTCTCCTCCATCTCTCACTCTCCTTCATTTATCACTCTCCTCCATCACTCACTCTCCTCCATCTCTCTCTCTCCTTCATCTGTCACTCTCCTTCATCTCTCACTCTCCTCTGTCTCTCACTCTCCTACTTCATCTCTCTCTCCTTCATCTCTCTCTTCTTCATCTCTCACTCTTCTTCATCTCTCACTCTCCTTCATCTCTCACTCTCCTTCATCTCTCTCCATCATCTCTCACTCTCCTTCATCTCTCACTCTCCTCCATCACTCACTCTCCTCCATCTCTCTCTCTCCTTCATCTTTCACTCTCCTTCATCTCTCACTCTCCTCCATCACTCACTCTCCTCCATCTCTCTCTCTCCTTCATCTTTCACTCTCCTTCATCTCTCCTCCTCCCTCCATCACTCATCTCCTCCATCTCTCTCTCTCCTTCATCTCACTCTCCTTCATCTCTCACTCTCCTCCGTCTCTCACTCTCCTACTTCATCTCTCTCTCCTTCATCTCTCTCTTCTTCATTTATCACTCTTCTTCATCTTCTCACTCTCCTTCATCTCTCACTCTCCTTCGTCTCTCACTCTCCTTCATGTATGTGTGTATGTGTATGTGTGTGTGTGTGTTGTGTGTGTGTGTGTTGTGCGTGTGTGTGTGTGTGTGTATGTGTGTGTGTGTGTATGTGTGTGTGTTGTGCGTGTGTGTGTGTATGTGTGTGTGTGTGTGTGTGTGTGTGTGTGTGTGTATTGTGTGTGCGTGTGTGTGTGTATGTGTGTGTGTGTGTGTTGTGTGTATGTGTGTGTGTGTGTGTGTGTGTGTGTGTTGTGTGTGTGTGTATGTGTGTGTGTTGTGCGTGTGTGTGTGTGTATGTATGTGTGTGTTGTTCGTGTGTGTGTGTATGTATGTGTGTGTGTGTGTGTGTGTATGTGTGTGTGTATGTGTATGTGTGTGTGTATGTGTGTGTGTATGTGTATGCGTACGTGTATGTGTGTATGTGTATGTGTGTGTTGTGCGTGTATGTGTGTATGTGTATGTGTGTGTTGTGCGTGTGTGTGATGTGTTGTGCGTATGTGTGTGTTGTGCGTGTGTGTGTGAGCTGGGCTCAGACTTTGAAGGTTTCATTAAATCTTTTTCGTTCTTCGACATGAACAGAACAGGATCTGAAGCGCTGCTGCAACTTTCATTTCATTTCATTTATTTATTGAATAACTTTAATGCCACTGTGGAAGGAAATGAGGTTAAGCAGCCACATCTCCATGGAGACAAGCAGAAAGTTTCTTAGTGCACCTTTAAACGGCCCATATGACACAGTTTTCTGATCTCTGTTTAATGTTTCCTCTTCACAAACACACCTGGACTTGTGTTTTGTTTCATTCACATGTTTAACACAAAACTGCACATTTAGACTGAGATCTTCTCTCAAACAGAAAATACTCTGTTCCACCTTGTGATGTCATGGTGGTACAGGAAGTGCTCCACTGTGTTTTTAAACTTCACACTCCATCACTAGAATCATTTGGATCATTTCAGCCAAATCTCTACTAACAAAAAAGGGTAAAAGGAGCTGTTCACTTGAAACCTATGACTTCATGACATCACAAGGTGGAACAGAGTTTTGGAGATGTAGACAGACTGATAATGCAGAGTTACTCAAACATGTGTAAATGAAACAAACATTGCAGGTGTGTTTGTGAGGAGGGAACAACAATAGAACGTGACTTAAAGTTCACACAGCAAAAGTGGAGTGTTCAAACTGACTCTCACAGGAAACATTTGAACATTTTCTCAGAGTTTATATGAGTCCACTCTGTGTTAGAGTTAATTTAACATTTTTGGAAATGTTCATTAAGTAACACTGGACCAAAGTTCCTGTTTAACCCAGAAATCCAGAGTTATATGAACATTTTGAGAGTAAACAGATAACACTTTGTAGAGTTAACCTGATTTAACTGAACAACACACAGAGGTGTTTTATTTTTACACTTTATTTGAGTAAATTTAACATTTTGGGGAGTAGTAACTACACACTGTGAGTTAATTAAGATACACTGTACAAAGGTACACTGAATGGGAAATGTTAATTTGTTTTATTTATTTAGTTTAATTCTTGCACTTTGACGGAGCAGCTCTGAATTTCATTATACTGTATAATGACAATAAAAGCTTTCTATTCTAATCTATTCTATTGTAAAACCACATTGAGTGCATGTTAAGACTTTGTTTTATTTAAAACATTGTAAAAGATGAAATTATGAACAAAACTGGTTCAAAGTGGTTTTCTCTGAAATGTGAACTCTCACTTTTTGCTGTGCACAAGAGTCTGTTTATTTCCTTAAACTCATTTAGCTGCTGTGTTCTTCTGAAACGTGATGATGAAAATGACCCATTAACAGCTCAGAGAATCTTCAAACAGTTTCATAAGTGATTCTAAACGCTCACATCGAGCGCTAATCCTTTTAAACAAACTGGAGCTGTGGGCTGTTTGTTCCTCTGAGGAGCCGAGTCCCAGCAGAGCTCAGTGTTTATGTGCTAACTGCTAAAGAGCTAACAGCTACAGCGCTAACAGCTAAAGTGCTAAAAGCTACGGCGCTAACAGCTACAGCGCTAACGGCTCACACACGTTAGCCGTTTGAGCGCGAACGTCCCGGGAGGTTCACAGTTTGTTTACATCACACAGACCATCCAAAATGGCCGCTCTGACGCCGCTCATCTATCCATCTATCTATCTATCTATATTTATCTCTCTCTCTCCTTCTATCTGTCTCCTTCTCTGTCTTCATTTGTCGTCTCATCCCTCGTTCATTTGTCGTCTCATCCCTCATTCATTTGTCGTCTCATCCCTCGTTCATTGGTCGTCTCATCCCTCGTTCATTTGGGAGTGCACAGAGGGCAGAGGTTCACTTGAGGCCCAGAGGGACGTGTCAGAGTTCATCAGGTTTAGTGTCAGTGTCGTCTTTGCTTTTCTGAGTCTCTCTCCTCCAGGTCGTTTTTGTTTTTGGGGCGCGGCTCTTTTTGTTCGTCTTTGTGAGTTCTACGTGGCCGTTTGTGCAGAAAAAAGCTGAAAAGAAAAGCACACACAGAAAAAAGGAAGTAAAACAGAATCCCTCTGTCTGTGTCATGAACAGGAAAACTCCATCCAAAATCCAGAGACACTTTATGCTCAAGGCCTTTTTTTTCTGACACTTTAAACCTTCATTTAATCCATTTTTAGTCTCATCAAGTACAGTCCTAACATCATGGTTGCTAGGTAACAGTTGTAATTTACTACATAATGTCACATCTGCAGCAGGTGTCCTGTCGATTTGAGCTCCCGAGGCAGAAGTCACATGTTAAAAGTGTATTGGACCAGTTCTAAACGTCGACATGTGTGTGTTGGATTTGTAGCACAAAACCTGCGTTAGATGATTGAACAGTTTGGATTTAATATTTGATTTTATCATTTTCATTACATCCTATTTTATTTTGTTTCTATGTGTAGAAAATGTAACTTTGTTTAGAAAGGCGCTGTATAAATCAAATATCACTATATTGTAATTCACACTGTAGTCTGTGATATTCATGTTAAATATAATAGATTTAACACTATTTAATCTAAAGATTTCAGTGTTTTCAGTTATTTCTTTCTCTTCTGTAGTGGGAGTCTTATTTGACTGAAGATATGGGCCTGTGGACATGAGCTCTGCCCAAATTCATCTAAATGAGTGAATAATGTTGATTGTACAGTGGGAGCATTATTTGATGGATAAACTGGTCTGTCGATACGTGCTCCCTTTAGTCGGAGCTCTGTTCAACAGCAGAATACGACTGTCCAAATGAACTACACAGATTCATATAAATGAGTTAATATTTTACAAAACTAAAGTATAAAGTGTGATCACGGTGTGCGAACAACATCAAACCTGCGTCTCTGATCCAAAGAAACATGTGTCAGACTGTTGAGGTCAGGGTCAGGGTTGGGTTTTATTGGATCTACACAACTGTAAACGGAAAAACATAAGGTCGCTTATTTTGATGGGGCAGCTCATTTCGACAGGACACCATCGTCCCTGACTCACCTGACCAACCAGAACAAAAACTTTACACAGACAGTAGATCTGAAGCTGTGTCCTGTCTGTGTGATTTCAAAGGGCGTGATTGACAGGAGAATTAACCAATCAGATTGATGCGTGCTCCATGCTCAAACAGAATGGATCAAATAGAAATAGATTTCTAAAAACATAAACACAAATGTGCCAAAATAACTCAAATACAAATAAATGTAAAAAATGACAAAGATGGTCTGGATTTGTTCTCGATGGACCGTGCTCTTGGTCTTGTCTTGGTCTCAACCCTCAGAGGTCTTGGCTTGTCCTGGTGTCCTGGTGTTGACTACAACATTAACAGTTACAGAGAGAAAGGGGCCGTGAAAGTGGAACTGAGAGTCGGTGGGGCTGAAGCGTTCATGCTCATTTCCTGTTTGATGCGCACAGGCCAGCGGGTGAGCTCTACCTCCTCATGTTAGGACGGAGCTTTGTCGCCCTGGGGTCCAGGATGTAGACGGGACTGACTCAGATCTGGTCCTGAGGGGTGAGGAGCACGTGCAGCGACAGGAGCCTCACACAGATGAAGTGTTGCGTGTGCGGCGGCCATATTGATCCCTCCTGTGTTAAACCTGGTACATGTGGCGGCCATATTGATTCCTCTGGTGTGTTAAAGCTGCACATGCTGTGTTCAGGGGCTCACACTCATGTGCTGTGTTTGGATCAATATCACATTTATCACATCATTATTTTAAACTCATGTGTTTTTCTCTGCTGCTGCTGCTGCTGCTGCGTCCTCGTCTGACAAACAAAAGGGTTTTCTTTAACCTTTATGTTCAGATCCAAACACAGCACAGCTCTGCAGAGTGAAGCAGCCAAGGCTCACAGCTACAGCGGCTAATCTGCAACCACCATATTTGGAAATGTGAGTGCGTGTATCATAGCAACCAAAGAGCCAATCAGGAGCGAGACTGTTGAGTGTATCAGCCGCTTATACACGTTATATACATGTTATATACATGTTATATACATGTGTTATATACATCTTATATACATGTTATATATACATGTTATACACATGTGTTATATACACGTTATATACACGTTATATACATGTTATATACACATGTGTTATATACATACATGTGTTATACATGTGTTATATACACGTTATACACACGTGTTATATATACACGTTATATACATGTTATATACATGTTATATACGTGTTATATACATACACGTGTATATATACACACGTGTATATATATACATGTGTTATATACATGTGTATACATATACATGTGTTATATACACATGTGTTATATACACGTTATATACACGTTATATACATGTTATATACATATACATGTGTATATACATTATATACATGTGTTATATACACGTTATATACATGTGTTATATACACGTTATATACATATACATGTGTTATATACATGTTATATACATATACATGTGTTTATACACGTTATATACATGTTATATACATGTGTTATATACATGCTATATACATGTGTTATATACATGTTATATACATGTGTACATGTGTTATATACATGTTATATACATGTGTTATATACATGTGTATATATATACATGTGTTTACATATATACATATATACATGTGTTATATACACACGTTATATACACACGTTATATACACACGTGTCATATACACATATACACGTGTTATATACACGTGTTATATACACGTGTTATATACACGTGTTTATATACACGTGTTATATACACGTGTTATATACACGTGTTATATACATATATATACATATGTTCTATATTTACATCACACACACTTTAAACCGCTCCACAGCACAACTTTTGATTGAAACTTTTGATTTGGACATTAAATGTAGAACATTTCTTTTTCTTTTCAACATTCAACAGAACCAGCAATATTGGAACAAAATAGTTAATAAAATAATTACAAAAAGATTAGAAATGATACAAAACATGTCTTAACATTTGAACATTTCTAGTGAGATAGTTGTTCCTGTGTGTGTGTTTTGTAGTGTGTTCAGTCTGAGTGCAGGAGGAGACGCAGCAGCAGCGTTCAGTCTGTTTCTGTTTCTGTGTTTGTTTTCATTTTTGTGAGCACAGAATCCCACTTCACACAAATATGTAGTAGTGAAAGGAATAAACACATTCACACACTTTGTCATGTGTCAGAAGTGTATATCACAGACTGACATGCAGATCATGACAAGGCAACTCCCCAAAATATGTATATATATATATATATATATATATATATATATATATATCTTGCAACTCACCTGAGGGCCATGACACAGTCTATGGGAAAGTCACTGAGACATATTTATGTGTAAAACACACTGCTCTACAGCGCCCCCCTGAATACTTCAATGGGGCCAAAAATATAGTTTGTTGGTGTTTTCTGTCAGAAATGCTTTCATTGGAATGAAAGTAAGACATATTTGAACAGGTGAAAAACAGGAGGTGTTTGCAGTTGGTTTGTGAACAGTCATGGATAAGAGAAAGGAGCTCTCTGAGGATCTACGGCTGTGTATTGTGGCTGCTCACAAGTCAGGAAAGGGCTATAAGGTCTTATCTAAATGTTTCAGTTCCAGTGGCTACAGTGTAAATAATTATTTAAAAAAATACAGTATGTTCCACACTGTGGAAAATCTCAGAGGATCTGGTCAGAAGCCAAAAGTGACACCTGTGCTGGTCAGGAGGATAAGTGAGAGAGGTGAAAAAGAATCCACAGATCACCACCAAGGCCATCCAGGTGAATCTGGGCTCTGCTGGTGGAACATCTCAAGACAGACAATCCAACAGACACTATGTACTGCTGGGTTCCACAGATGCAGACCAAGGAGGACACCACTTCTCCAGATAAGACACATAAAAGCCCATTTAGCCTTTGCAAATGCTCATCTGGACACGAAGAAGACTTTTGGTCTTTTGTTTTATAGTCAGACCAAACAAAAATTGAATTGTTCAGCCACAATGATGTATTGATGATTTGGTGTAAAAAAGGAGAAGCCTTCAAACCTAAGAACATCATCCCCACTGTCAAACATGATGGTGGGAACCTAATGCTTTGGAGATGTTTTTCAGCCAATGGTCCAGGGAGTCTAAACACAGTAAACAGCACCATGAACACAGAGCATTAGAACAAGATTCTAAACAACAACATCAGCAGCCTGCAGAGGAACTTGAACTTGGGCACCAGTGGACATTTCAGCACGACAATGACCCAAAGCACAGTGCAAAAGTGGTGAAGAAATGATTAGGGCCTATTTCATATGAACTTTATCTCCCCCCGTCTGTATTAAATAAGATAGGCCCACAGAACGTGTCCATGTCATCTAAAATCCAGCAGAGTTTTACTATCTGAGTTTATACTTTTGATTACCCTGTGTCGTACTGAAGTCCAAATACATACAGGTGTCAGAACATCTTCCACCAAAAAAGTGACACAGTGCAGCATTAATTGTCCCCAGTTTTCATTGGTAAATGTTTTTGAGCTCCAGATATTGTCAAAACTAAACTCTCCCAGAATCCTCCCTGTCACTGGTCTGTCACACGTCGATCAAATAAAACCCAGCGGTTTTTATTCAAATCACATTTCAAACTGACACGCCGACTCCCACAGGAAAAATGAAAAAAACAAAACACACATTTGTCAAAGTTTGAGAAACGTTTTTTATTTCAAAGGCGTGAGAGAAGCTGCAGGGACTGAGAGCTTCAAGCACGACTCACCCGCAGAAAAACAGCACGTCCAAAGAGGAAGAGAGACAAGTGCAGAGTTACACCTGCATTTGACCCGTCCTCCAGTGTCTCTGGGTTACACCTGCATTTGACCCGTCCTCCAGTGTCTCTGGGTTACACCTGCATTTGACCCGTCCTCCAGTGTCTCTGGGTTACACCTGCATTTGACCCGTCCTCCAGTGTCTCTGGGTTACACCTGTCAGGAGCAGTGCAGCAGATCTGAGCCTGGATCCTGGTAAAATGAAATACAAAAACATAATTGTATAATATGCAGAAAAAAATGTTTCTTAAAGCTACAGTCCATAAGTTGGTGTTTTGAGGAGCAGACTGAGGGGTTTGGTTTGATCTGGATGTGTACAGAAGCTGCTCATTCACATGGGGCCGTTTATAGCGCTGTTCTATAAAGTGTGTTTTCTTACCGTGACTAAATTATTCCCATTGTGCCTCTTTAGTTTATAAAGTTAGTCACAGTAGACGACCATCAGAAAGAAAACAGCACAGAGCTGTGGAGTGCTCGGACTCTGACAGGGATCAGCACATTGACTGAAGCTCATTCTGTGACATGGAGAAGACTCACGTCTTGTACGTGCTGCTCTCTTGGCTGGAGTGGTCAGTAGAACTTTGTCCAGCGGTTCAAGAGACGTACAACACATGACACTGCTCTGTGCGACATGCAGGTCGTGTGCTCTCCCTCCCGTGTGTTACTGGTTTAATCCAGGTCTGTGCACAAAGTGGTAACATCAGAAACACTGATATGACAACAAACATATTCTATATTCGGTAACACTTTATAATAACTACACCTTATTTAGCCTTAATTAAACGTGAACAAAGACTCAATTAATAATGAACAAAGACTTAATAATGATTCACACTTAGTAACTACTTAATTACTGCCTGAATTAGCACTTAACTTGCACTTAATTCACCTGTGCTGTAAATAGTTACTCATAAGTATTTCTTACTTAATTACTTATGAACTAACCATTTGTGTGTGCATTTGTAAATGTATATTAAAGCACAAATTTGAGCATTTATTAATGATTAATAAGCCATGAGAGAATGATTTACTAGTAATGCATTATTGTTTCTCTGGAATTTGACCAACCTTAACAAATGCTTAACATAATTAGTCTTCATTTTAGAAAAACTCTCAGACTTAACAGATAACAGCTGCCTGAATGATCATTGGATTGTATTATTAGTAAATCATTCATAGCTTATTAATCATTAATAAATGCTCAAATGTGTACTGAAATATACATTTGTTAACATGCAAAGGGTTAGTTCATGAGTAATTAAGAAGTATTGAGTGCAAGTTAAGTGCTAATTCAGGTAGTAATTAAGCAGTTACTAAGCGTGAATTATTATTAATTAAGTCTTTGTTCATGCTTTATTAATCCTAAATAAGGTGTGATTATAATAAAGTGTTACCCCATAATCTGTGACACATCCACCTGTGTGAGACTAAATTCACTGAGCCTAAAAGACGACAATGTGCATATGACGAGACAGAGACTGCTGATGATCGTGTGTGTGTGTGTGTGTGTGTGTGTGTGTGTGTGTGTGTGTGTGTGTGTGTGTGTGTGTGTGTGTGTGTGTGTGTGTGTGTGTGTGTGTGTGTGTGTGTGTGTGTGTGTGTGTGTGTGTGTGTGTGTGTACACTAGTGCTAAGATCAGGAGTAAGTTCAGCTCTCTGTGTTCTTACTATGAGCTCACATCTCCACAAACCTGACTCTTACTGCTTGTTTCCATGAAAATGTTGTTCCTTTGGCTGTAGTGTTCCACAGTATGGTGCAACATGTGTCTGTCTCCATGGAGAATGTCCCCAACTGTGGCTTTGACTTTGTTTCATGATGTGCCAACTCCAGAAAGTTACAGTGTACCTTTAAATGACTGGACCATTTTAGTCCTGGTTCAGTCCTGGTTCGGTCCTGGTTCAGTCCTGGTTCGGTCCTGGTTCAGTCCTGGTCTCAGATGGTTTGGAGTGATGGTCTCTGGGCGCTAACAGCCATAGCGTGCTGTGCTAATGTGCGAGCGGCTCTGATGATAGTTATCTCTCCTCCTCCTCTTCCTCCTCTCCTCCTCTCTCTCTTTCCTCCTTCTATCCTCCTCCTCCTCCCTCTTGTCTCCCCTCCTCCTCCCTCTCCTCCTCGTCCTCATCATCATCAGGGCTCCATTATCCCGGACTTACCGGATCAACTTTCACAGATCGGGTGTCGCTTTACGGGAAGAGAGAGCAGACGGTAGATTTATCACACCTGACAATGGACAGAGGGAGAGAGGGAGAGAGGATGGAGAGAGGGGGTGAGGAGAGAGAGAGAGTAGACTGACGATTGATCACACCTGACAATAGAGAGGGAGAGAAGGAGGACAAGAGCAAGAGATGGAGGGAGGGAGATAAAGGATAGAGAAAAGGTTTCTAATCTATATTGATGAAGACTTGAGGTGGGTCAATGTGTCCATCACAGAGACACATGGACATTTTTCTATGGAGAGAGAGCTGGAGCCGGAAGTGCCCCCACGCTCACTTCCTGTTTGGAGCACGGCGGTGGGCGGGTTAGCGGGTTAGCGGGTTAGCTCTGACCATGTAGAGGCTGTGGACAGATGCCACTAAAAACAGTCTTACCCACTCCACGAAACACCCCAAACAAATCTATTATTACACCAGACTGTCCATGTGAATGTCTGTGTTGATAGAATAATGTTTGAAATAAAACTGACCTTACATCGCATGAATCGTCGCATGTTGAGGGACTATTTTCTCATATATCAGTCCACCACTGCCAAACTTTCTATCAGGAGTACAACTCACTGCTGCTGTTCACACAGAAATCCTTCAAATGCAAGATTGGTTTTACTTTTTAAATGATTCTATCAACACAGACATTCACATGGACAGTCTGGTGTAATAATAGATTTGTTTGGGGTGTTTTGTGGAGTGGGTAAGACTGTTTTTAGTGGCAGGAGAACAGTGTTGGGGAGTAACAGATTACATGTACCAGAGTTACGTAATCAGAGTACAAATTATGAGTAACTGTATTCAGTTACAGTTACTGTTTCAGTGAGTGGTAATTGGATTACAGTTACTTTGTTGGAATAAATGGATTACACGGTGGTATTTTCCTGTTTTCACATTTTGGGCAAAACCAGGACTAAACCAGGAGTAAACCAGGACTAAACCAGGAGTAAACCAGGATTTAACAGAACTAAATCCTGCTGTGTGGACGTGTTTCCTCCTCTTCGATCTATAATATTTTTAATTTGGTTCAGTAAAGTTTGGGCTTTTTATTTTCTTTTATCAGACAAAACATCTTAGGTTATGATTTCCTCGTCTTTGCTTCTCTACAGCAAATCAAATAATCCAAAGTATTCAGATTATGTTACTCACTTTAAGTAATTTAATGGATTCCGTTACAAACTACATTTTGGGGAATGTAATCTGTAATCTGTAGGGGAATACATTTTAAAAGTCACCTTCCCAACACTGCAGGAGAATTATGACCATTGACATGCACTAGCCTCGCACCAGTGACCTGTGCAAAAGTATCTCCACACGTCTCCAACACTCTGGATCACTAGGAAATGAGGTCCTGTGTCCAAAATTCCAGACTGTACCTTTAAGAGAACTTTAGTTTTCATTATAGAATCATGTTGTGAAGCTGAGCCTGTGAATCAGTCACTTCCTCAAGTGTGAAAACTGTCTTGACCTTCAGTTTAAGAATAAGTTCATCTTACTTGGCCGTGTGTGAGTAAATGTTACTTCTACACAAGTTCTGTGGGGGAAAAGTGTTTTGCCTCTTTACACTTTATTCTGTCCACTGAAATGGACTAAATCTATTTAAAATTTTTTTCTTTTAGCGATGAATAAACACATTTGTATCACGCAGGTAAATTGGACTCAAATGCAACACAAGTACTCAGGCAAACAAAGTCTTATTTAAATAACAGAAAGTGTCCTATAACAGGGAATGTAATAATGGAAACTCAGACTGAAAATATAACAGAGGAATATATGATATAAAATGTGAATGGAAATATCCTCCAAGACTGGGAAATACACTAGTAAGAAATTAACTGGGAGTAAACTCAGGAACAGGGACAACAAACAGGGAAAAACAGAATTGGAGAAGTCACAAACAGAACAGATTCAGGGAATACAGGGATTTCAGGTTTCAGGTTTTCAGAGCTTGAATGTCTGTCTTAACAGGTCGACAATCTGGCAAAGACTGAGGGAGCAGAGGGAGTATATATAGACTGGGCCTGGGCTGATTACAGAATGAGCGGCACCTGTAGGGAAAGGAGGGAGGTGGCAAAAGCAGGACCGGAACAGACTGAGAAATGGACTGGATTGGGGAAAACAAGTAAACAAAAGGCAGAACTGTGACAATTTGAAATTTAAAATGATTTTCACTGTGTATAAACACGATAAATGCATATTCGTTTGAACAATATTTTTTAATTTAAGTAAAATTTTAAAAAGAATTTGGTAAATGGTTGCCTAACTCTTTTTTTTTTTTTTTTTTTTTTTTTCCGTTTTTTTGGTTTGGTATCATTTAAAATCTTTAGTATCAATTGATTTTAAAAAAATCATCCTTCATACATCTTTTTTAAAGAAATGTGAAATTATTATTTTTAATTAAATGCTTACTCATTTTTAAATAAAAAAAAAATTAAGTATCACACAAAATCTTTGAAAAATTTAAATAAATGGAATAAAAAAACTAAAATAAATAAATAACATATTATAAATAAAATAATAATAAATAAAAAGATAAATAAATATAAATTTATTTAATATAAATAAAAATATAAATGAATTGTAAAAAAAAAATGAATGAATGAAATAAATAAACATTAATTAAAAACAAGACTAAAGACTAAAAAAAAAAAAAAAGTTAGGCAACCATTTAGCTCCATTTTTAAATTTTTAAATTACTGCTTAATTGTTCGGGTTTCAATAATGTCATTTACATCTGCATCAGGTACAAGGACTGAGTATTTATTAGTCTTTGAAAAAAATGTAGAACAAAACTTTTGTTGAACAGAGGGAGGATATAGAGACTTAGGGAGTATGAACTGAATGAACAGAAGGAATAGAGACTGAGAGAGAGAATGAATGAACACTGGATGAACAGATGAACAGAGGGAGGATATAGAGACTGGATGGATATAGAGACTAAGGGAGGATATAGAGACGGATGAACAGAGGGAGGATATAGAGACTGGATGAACAGAGGGAGGATATAGAGACTGGATGAACAGAGGGAGGATATAGAGACTGAATGAACAGAGGGAGGATATAGAGACTGAATGAACAGAGGGAGGATATAGAGACTGAGTGAACAGAGGGAGGATATGGGAGGATCAGGGAGTGAGTGGCGGCTGTTGGAATAACAGGGAGGAGGTAAAAGGAGGAGTGGAACAGACTGGAAAATGGAGCTGGACTCTTGGCAATAACACGTCACTGTTGAAGTTACTCGTCTCATTCAAGTCGACCTGAGTCTAACTGACAAGTCATGTGTTTTTTTCACCCTGAAAGTGACTGTGACTTTACCACAATCATTAAGATCCACAGATTTGTATTTGTGAGTGAAGTAAAGGAGCTGAATGTAAGTGAACTCTAGAGTTAGATTTACAGTGTGGACGTGTTGGTTCTTGGTCATTTCTTGTCTGTTTCTCTTCTGTGTGTCCTCCAGTGACCTCTGTGATTCAAGTACTATGTGGCATCACACACCACTGCCCTGATCACAGACTGATTTGTCTCCCCCACTCCTCTCCTCTTCTGTCACCTCCACTCCTCTCCTCCTCATCTCCTCCTCTGTCCTCTTCTCGTCTCCTCCTCTTTCTCCTCCTTCTCTGTCTCCCTCACTCCTCTTCTCTTCTGTGTCTGTCACTCCTATCTTCCTCTCCTCCTCTATCTCCTCCTCTGTCTCCTCTCCTCTTCTGTTTCCCCTCTACTTCTCTGTCTCCTCTCCTCCTCTGTCTCCTCTCCTTCTCTGTCTCCTCTCCTCTTCTGTCTCCTCCACTCCTCTCCTCCTCTGCCTCCTCTCCTTCTCTGTCTCCTCTCCTCCTCTGTCCTCTTCTCGTCTTCCTCCTCTTTCTCCTCCACTGTCTCCTTATCCTCTCCTCCTCGTCTCCTCCTCTGTCCTCTTCTCGTCTCCTCCTCTTTCTCCTCCTCCTTTGTCTCCCACGCTCCTCTTCTCCTCTGTCTCCTCCCCTCTGCTCATCTGTCTCCTCTACTCCTCTCCTCTGTTTCTCCTCCTCTGTCTCCCTCACCCCTCTTCTCTATCTCCCGCTCTCCTCTCTTCCTCTCCTCCGTCTCCTCCTTCTCCTCTCCCTGTTGTCTTCCTCTCCTCCCTCCTGTTTTTGTTCCTCTGATCTGAGCGTCTTTTTTCCTCGTGCATAATTAATCAGAGTAAAGTGCAGAAAATGTGCTCCCAGACAGAGAGGGTGTCTGACGGAGAGAGGGATCGATAAAAGAGAGAGAGAAGAGAGGGAAGAGGGAGAGGAGGAGGAGAGAGGACAGAGAGGGTGTCTGACGGAGAGAGGGATCGATAAAAGAGAGAGAGAAGAGGGGGAAGAGGGAGAAGAGGAGGAGAGAGGACAGAGAGGGTGTCTGACGGAGAGAGGGGTCGATAAAAAAGAGAGAGAGAAGAGAGGGAAGAGGGAGAGGAGGAGGAGAGAGGACAGAGAGGGTGTCTGACGGAGAGAGGGGTCGATAAAAAAGAGAGAGAGAAGAGAGGGAAGAGGGAGAGGAGGAGGAGAGAGGACAGAGAGGGTGTCTGACGGAGAGAGGGGTCGATAAAAAAGAGAGAGAAGAGGGGGAAGAGGGAGAAGAGGAGGAGAGAGGACAGAGAGGGTGTCTGACGGAGAGAGGGGTCGA
>NW_026570970.1:38888516-38893516 GCF_026225935.1 Boleophthalmus pectinirostris | reverse complement strand
TCGCGTGCATTCGCGTGTGCCGTGGGAGAAAAGACACTACTGCACATGCTCGGTCGGCCCACAGCCACCGGAAGTACCTAGCCGGGCTAGGCTAATCTGGGATCATGCACCATTGAGCTCAGCCCATTGACTTGCATGGGCGGCCATTTTGGAACCTGGTGGCTTGATTATAACACGTGATACAGAGGAAGTGTGGTAAGGACCAGTGTTGTGAGTAATGTATTATAAAAGTAATGTATTACAGTAATGCGTTGATTTTTGCTGTAACGCAGTAATGTAAGGCATTACAGGGGGAAAAATAGTAATATTTTACTCGGTACAAATGTGAGTAACGCGCGTTACAATGTTTTTTTAACCTGGATTGAAGTGGTGGGTTTTTCTTCATAGAAATTCGCTAAAATCACCGTGAAATCAGCAGCAGTGAAACGCCGGAGACGCGGCCGGATAAACCTTCAGTTAACCGCGGGTGAAAGGACCGACCCAGAACTCTACGCTGTTTAGACCTGGTTTAGACCTGGGTCACTTCTGGTTTAGACCTGGTTTAGACCTGGGTCACTTCTGGTTTAGACCTGGTTTAGACCTGGGTCACTTCTGGTTTAGACCTGGCTTACAGTCGTCCCTCTCTAACGCGATTCACTTTTCGCGGTCTCGCTGTTTCGCTGATTTTTAGAATTTATTTTTTTTTGTGCAATTTTGCAGCCTTTTGTTTTTAGTGTATGAACACGTATTGCGTTCCTCCTGCTGTGTCCTGATCGGCTGAGGGACACCTGTCTACTGTACAGTACAGTACAGAATATGTTCAGCTGCCAAATTTAAATAAATGTTCAATCTGTAGCAGTGTGATTCTGAAGTGCTGTATGTCTGCAAGTTTTCTCTCCGACAAAATCCACAACGTCGACGAAACGTTCTGCACCGACAAAGTCTCTCCTGCGCTCGCACCCAAAAAGACAGAGGACGATGCAAACCATCACACAAAAAGTTGGACTTCTGGACACGTTGAAGGAAGGTAGAAGTTACGCGCTGTAGCAGAGTTTTGCACCGGCTCGGGTACCCGCAAATAGTTGCTGAAATTAGGACCGTGAGCCCGAGCAGCAGGGTCCATAAAGAGCGATCGGGCGACAGCCGCTCTTACCTCCGTGAGGTGCGGAGCAGAGCCGGTCCTTTCTCCTGCGGTCTCCTTCGAGCCCGTCCCCGACAGTGAGTCCTGTTTTAGTCCTAGTTCAGTTCTGGTTTAGTCCTCCTCTTCAGTCCTGGAATCAGTCTGAGGTTAGTCCTGTTATAGTCCTGGTTTAGTCCTGGTTCAGCTCTGGTTTAGTCCTGGTTTAGACCTTGTTTAGTCCTGGTTCAGTCCATATACAGCTCAAAAGTTCAGCTTTTTCGCAGTTATTTTGGTGAGAGTAACTTAAAGTAATGCAATAGTAATGTAATGCCTTACATTTTAAATGCAGTAATATTGTAATGTAACGAATTACTTTGAAATGACAGTAATAAGTAATAAATAACGCATTACAGTTTTAAAGTAACTTGCCCAACAGTGGTAAGGACTACAACACCCACAATGCACCTGTACACACACACTATAACACATGATGCAGAGGATTGTGGTAAGGACTACAACACCCATAATGCACCTGTACAAACACTAACACATAATGCAGGGGATGTGTGGTAAAGACTGCAATACCCACAATGCACCTGTGCTCTATAACACAATACAATATGTGGCACGAGTGTGATGTCAAAGATGTAGTCCTGGTCTAGTCCTGGTCTAGTCCTGGTTCAGTCCTGGTCTAGTCCTGGTCCAGTCCTGGTCCAGTTCTGGTTTAGTCCTGGTCCAGTCCTGGTTTAGTCCTGGTCTAGTCCTGGTTCAGTCCTGGTCTAGTCCTGGTCCAGTCCTGGTTTAGTCCTGGTTTTTAATGGCTGGTTTTAGTTGGAGGCATGTTGAGCTCAGAGGGGGTCAGAGAAGAGAAAGAGAAAGATGGAGCCAATTACTGTGGAAGAGAGAAAGAAAGGGGGAGAGGGGAGGAGAGAGGGAGTGAAAGAAGGGGTGAATGAACAGAGAGAGAGAGAGAGAGAGAGAGAGAGAAGAAGAAGAAGTAGGGGAAGACAAAGGAGAGAGAGAGTGAGCCAATTAGTGAAAATGGAAAATGGGGAGAAGAGACGTGAGGAAGAACAGAGAGAAGGGGTAGAGGAGGAGGAGAGAGAGAGAGACAGAGAGAGAAAGCCAATTAGTGAAACATCAGAGGAGGAGAAAGAAAGGGGGAGGAAGAAGTGAAGGAAAGAGAGGGGGTGGGGGTGGGGTAAAAGGTTAGTAGAGAGTGAAAGAAGGAGAGGGCCAATTAGTGAAACTGCAGGAGAGGAGAGAGAGAGAGAGAATGAGAGAGAGAGAGAGAGAGAGAGAGAGAGAGAGAGAGAGAGAGAGAGAGAGAGAGAGAGAGAGAGAGAGAATGAGAGAGAGAGAGAGAGAGCGAGAGAGAGAGAATGAGAGAGAGAGAGAGAGAGAGGGTAGGGTGGAAGAAGAAAGAACAAAGAAGAGGAAAGAGGAGAGGGGAGAAAGGGAAAAAAAAACAAGACTAAACCAGGCCTAAATCAGCGTCTAAACCAGGACTAAATCAGGGTCTAAACTGAGTCTAAACCAGGACTAAACCAGGGTCTAAACCAGGACTAAATCAGCGTCTAAACCAGGACTAAATCAGGGTCTAAACTGGGTCTAAACCAGGACTAAACCAGGGACTAAACCGGGTCTAAACTAGGGTCTAAACCAGGACTAAATCAGGATTAAATCAGGACTAGACCAGGACTAAACCAGGACTAAACCAGAACTAAACCTGGATTAAATCAGGACTAAACCACACACAGGATCAGACAGAGACTTGATAGTTTAACACTTCGTCTTCAAACGTTTCAGGATGAATTACTTTTTGTGGAGCTCAAATACAATTTTCAGACTAGAATTTTTTTTTTCCTCCATCCTTCTGAACAGACAGTCAGCTGATATTTGTACTCTGCAAACTTTTCACACCTTTTATCCATGTTATAGTCGTTTCTTCTCTTGGAATGATTTGTGTTTTATGTTTGAGTCGTCTTTATTCTCCTGGATTCAAGACGTCATCACTCTGCTGGTGCATGCCCACTCTGACCTACACACTCCCACCTCCAGTTTGATGTTCTAAATCTGACATACGTGTCGTCAGTTTGGTCCAAATGTAAAAAAAACAACAAAAAAACAACTTTGCTCTAGTCTGATGTGCAGCTTTCCACAGGAAGAGCCACGGTCTAGTTTAGACCTGGTTTAGACCTGGTTTAGTCCTGGTTTAGACCTGGTTTAGTCCTGGTTTAGACCTGGTTTAGACCTGGTTTAGTCTTCGTTTAGTCCTGGTTTAGTCTTGGTTTAGTCCTGGTTTAGTTTTAGTCCTGGCTTTAGTCTTGGTTTAGTCCTGGTTTAGTCCTGTTTTAGACCTGGTTTAGTTTAGTCCTGGTTTAGTCTTGGTTTAGTCCTGTTTAGTGGTTTAGTTCTGCTTTAGTCCTGGTTTTAGTCCTGGTTTTAGTCCTGGTTTAGTTCCTGGTTTAGACCTGGTTTAGTCCTGGTTTAGTTCTGCTTTAGTCCTGGTTTAGTCCAGGTTTAGTCCTGGTTTAGTTAGTCCTGGTTTTAGTCCTGGTTTAGTCCTGGTTTAGACCTGGTTTAGTCCTGATTTCTGGTTTAAGTCCTTTAGTCCTGGTTTAGTCCTGGTTTAGTCCTTGGTTTAGTTTTAGTCCCTGGTTTAGTCCTGGTTTAGTCCTGGTTTAGTCCCTGGTTTAGTCCTGGGTTTAGTCCTCTGGTTTAGTCCTGTGTTTAGTCCTGGGTTTAGTCCCTGGTTTAGTTAGTCCTGGTTTTAGTCCTGGTTTAGTCCTGGTTTAGTCCCTGTTTAGTCCTGGTTTAGTCCTGTTTTGTTTAGTCTGGTTTAGTCCTGGTTTAGTCTGGTTTTAGTTCCTTTTTTTGACCTGGTTTAGTTCCTGGTTTTAGTCCTGTTTAGTCCTGGTTTAGTCCTGGTTTAAGTTTAGTCCTGGTTTAGTTTACCTGGTTTAGTCCTGGTAGGTTTAGTCCTGGTAGTCCTGGTTTAGTCCTGGTTTAGTTCTGGTTTAGTCCTGGTTTAGTCCTGGTTTAGTAGTCCTGGTTTAGTCCTGGTTTAGTCCTGGTTTAGTTCTGGTTTAGTCCTGGTTTAGTCCTGTTTTAGTTTAGCCTGGTTTTTAGTCCTGTTTTAGTCCTGGTTTAGCTTTAGTTTAGTCCTGGTTTAGTCCTGGTTTAGTTCTGGTTTAGTCCTGGTTTAGTTCTGGTAGTCCTGGTTTAGTCCTGGTTTAGTCCTTAGTTCCTTTTAGTTCTGGTTTAGTTCTGGTTTAGTCCTGGTCCTGGTTTAGTCCTGGGTTTTTTAGTCCTGGTTTTAGTCCTGGTTTAGTTTAGTCCTGGTTTAGTCCTGGTTTAGTCCTGGTTTAGTCCTGGTTTAGTCCTGGTTTAGTCCTGGTTTAGTTTTAGTCCTGGTTTAGTCCTGGTTTAGTCCTGTTAGTGGTTTAGTCCTCTGGTTTAGTCCTGGTTTAGTCCTGGTTTAGTCCTGGGTTTTAGTCCTGTTTTAGTCCTGGGTTTGCTGGTTTAGTCCTGGTTTAGTCCTGGTTTAGTCCTGGTTTAGTCTGGTTTAGTTCTGGTTTAGTCCTGGTTTAGTCCTGGTTTAGTAACACAGAAGTCAGAGCACTTGTTTCTGTTATGAAGTTGTTTTAGATCAGGAGAGTCAAACTGAAGTTCACAGAGGCCTAAATTAAAAACAGGGACTAAGTCGTGGGCCAAACTAAATATTTATTGAAAAATTTCCACAACATCTGCATGTTTTTTCTTATTTTGAAATCTGTAATGTTAAACCTTTTCTTATTCAAAAAAATGTTTAATAATAATTTTGCTTAAACATTGAACCCAGAACAAGCAGAATATCAATTTTAAATAAATAATGTCTCTATAGGTGAGTTTCATTGTT
>NW_026570970.1:38880063-38888016 GCF_026225935.1 Boleophthalmus pectinirostris | reverse complement strand
TTTTTTTGTGAAATCCATTTATTTTTTTTTTTTTTGAGTTCGTTCACATTTCCAATTAAATGTGACTCCAGTGTGAACTTTAAATGCCAAAAAAATGTCCCGCATGAGCATTGGAGACATGAGGTCACACACGTCGCCTAAACTCTGAGCTTTTCTCTCAAACTACAGTCCACTTCATGATCAAATGGACAGGTTCACACGTCCACCAGTGTTGGGAAGGTGACTTTTAAAATGTAATCCCCTACAGATTACAGATTACACACACCAGTATGTAGTTTGTAACGGAATCCATTAAGGTACTTAAAGTGAGTAACGTAATCTGAATACTTTAGATTACTTGGTTTGCTGTAGAGAAACAAAGACAAGGAAATCGTAACATAAGATGTTTTGTCTGATAAAAGAAAATAAAAAGCCCAAACTTTACTGAAGCAAATTAAAAATATTATTGATAGAAGACGAGGAAACACAGTCCGCGCGACATGGTTTAGTCCTGTTAAATCCTGTTTTAGTCCTGGTTTAGTCCTGGTTTAGTCCTGTTTTAGACCTGGTTTGGACCTGATTTAGTGTCTGGCAATGAGTGGAATTACCGAATTAAAAAAAAAAAAGGATATAGCCCAAAATGTAAAAATAGGAAAATACTGCCATGTAATCTATTTGCTTCAACAAAAGTAACTGTAATCCAATTACCACTCATTAAAACAGTATCTGTAACTGAATACAGTTACTCATAATTTATACTCTGATTACATAACTCTGGTACATGTAATCTGTTACTCCATAACACTGACGTCCACAGTCGCTTCGTAGAATTTAGCATCTTTGAATTCATCCAAAAATAAGTGAAGTGTTTCAGGGAAAACTCTGGTAAATGGATTGTAGCTTCTTTTAAACATTTATTGCCTAAATTCAAGATGTTCTGACTATTTGAGTCATGGAAGTGTTGTGTATGAGTATCTGCTGCTCCTGTTCCTCCTGCACCACTGTCACTTCACTCTACTGCACATGTCTCCTGCAGAAAGAGCCTCTGTTCTGTCTGTATCATGTCAGTCGATCGCACCATTACTTCTGCACCACTGAACAATTTAATATTTAAACAAACTTATAAAGACAAAGACTGAGAAGACTGAACACAAATGCCCCAAAACAAAATCAGATTTTGCAGATTAACAAACTGCAAGTCGTGAAATCTGCAGCTGAAAACAATAATCGAGCAGCAGAAAGAAAGTTTGGAGTGAGAGAGAGAAACTTGTGACACCAGGAGGATGCACCATGAAACTTTCCTGAAGTCACTGGATGGATGGACAAAGTCTGGACTTCAGTGACACTGAAACCATCCTGTCGGGATTCAGAAAGACACGAATAATTCTAACTGGAACTGATGCTGAGTTGGATGAAAAATTACGTTTCTGCGTTCTGTTTACCTCCAGAGGTCGAGGAGTTGTTCAGAAGTGACAGAGGATGAAGAATTGAATGGATTTAGTGATTTGGAGTAGGGCTGGGTGATATGGATCAAAAAATATCTCGATATATTTTGCTATATATCGATATACGATATATATCTCAATATCTGTACAAAAATAACCCCCTAAAACTGAAAACTGCAAAAACAAATATGCCAAATTCCACAAGTTGTTTTTTTTTTAATTATTGAAGTGTAAGCGATCAGCAGTTCATATAGGAACATTTAAGATTACAAAAAAACCCTAATTACATCAATAATTATTTAACTGCAAAATAAAAGAAATAAAACATATTTCCTTCTTTTCATTCATAAATAAAACAACTCAACTCAAGCTCAGCTTTGCATTAACTCTGTTATCCAAACCAGAACCAGAACCATGAGCTCCTTCAGCACAGGAAGATCAGGATGTTCCTTATTCTAACAGATCAAACCCAACATTTCCAAACATTATTGTTCAAGTGACACTGCAACAGATTATTCATTAAAATCTTCTGCATAAATAAACTTTACATGACTAAACTTTACAACATATAAACATAACAACTACGAGCCACATCAGCCCATGTGAGATTCTCATGTGTTTAATGCAGCCTGGAGCACACTTTTTATGTTTTAGAAACAAATAGAAACAAAACTTAAAAGGACATGGTTAATTTGCATAAACAGCTCACTACTTGTGCCTAATGTGGTTCAGCTTCTTTCAGACTAAACGACACGACTCAGTGTTCATATGAGGATGTGCTGCTGATGGTTTTGTCTGTAAAAGTTGGAAAAGGTTCGTGGTGCTTGAAGTTTTTCACTGGCACCAACTTTCAGCTTCACAGCGATAGTAGTGGAGCAGATTAGCTCTCCAAACCACAAGAATCACTCAGTTTGTGGTACAAACACCAAATTTCTCATATATTTAGCTTACATCATGCTCTTTTAGAAAAACCCTTTCACCACCTGAAATATTCAACATGGCGGCCATTTTTCAAGATGGCCGACCAAACAACTGATTTCACACAAGCCCCCAGGTTCCAAAATGGCCGCCCTTTCAAGTCAATGGGCTGAGCTCAATGGTGCATGATCCCAGATTAGCCTAGCCCGGCTAGGTACTTCCGGTGGCTGTGGGCCGACCGAGCATGTGCAGTAGTGTCTTTTCTCCCACGGGCACACGCGAATGCACGCGACCACATGCACGGAGCACGGGATCGTGTATCACGTGATCGCTTTGACCAATCAGAGCGAGAGGAACGAGAGCGGAGCCTGAGCTAACGAATATAAAGCGTTTTTTTAAGACAACTGAAGGATTTTGAGCGAGAAAAAGTTTATGATCTAAAAATAGGTCAAAATCGCCACAAAATCCGACATTTTTGAAAGTTGTAGGTCCCTGTCAGCCGAACACGAGCAGTTTGTGATTACATTGCTTCTATGAGAAAAATTTTCTCTCGGCCCATGGGATTTTTTCGACTGTAGAACCACTGAGTGACACTACGTCAACTCGAGGCAGCTACAAGCAGCAATACTGTATCCAGTTATTTTAATAGATCCATGATTTCACATCAGTATGAGCTAAAGACAATAAGTCATCATGTTCTTAATCAAAATGAATGGAATAAAATCACACATTTGCAAATATATATACATATACACTAATGCTATGTCAGGTATTCAACTCATTTTACACCAAAATAGATTTAATGTTGCACAAAATTCATAAAATTTCCTCACAATTTGAAACCAGAAGTATCCCAATAACCATTTGGGAAGTAGAAATAAAAACATGCGCAAAATTCAAATAAAATGCAACATGTTGACGTAGGTTAATTTCAGAAATAGAGCCATTAAAATAGAACCATTCATAGTGCTGTTTGTGCTGAAGAACTATTGAAAAAAGTTTGCCATCATTAAGATTTTTGGCACATTCATTCATCATTTTACTGCATTGTTGATGTTTGTCTTAGTTCAGAAGCTGCTTCTGTGTTATCACATAAAAAAACTTCTGCACAGTTCTTTTAATTTCTGAATGGCCTTCATCTGAGTTCACTGGATCACAAGCTGCTCTTTTGTTTGCCTGTTCAGGTTTACTGTTACTGAACAATCATCTGCAGCTTTGGTGATTTAATTTTTTATTAGCGTTTCTTCAATGCCACGACCATCATTCAGTCTGGTACATCCTGTCAATTCAGGTACGGCTATCGAACTTTAATACTACAACTAATATTAGTATAACTAACCCTAAAACTACTAGCTGGTGTATTTACAGGGCTAATTCAAGAGCATTTGGGACACTACATCCGCTACATTAACTACATTAAATATTACAGTGTTAGTAACACTACAGCGCCGACACTCAACCCCATGCTGAGTTTCACATTATGCCCTAAACACATATATATTCTAACTAGGGATGGGCATGATTAATCGATTAATTGATTAATCGATATTTGATCATTAAGAATTTCATCGATTATGTTAATTTTAATCGACAATCCGAATGTATGTTGCTGTGTGTAGCGTAGGGACCAAACAGGTGTGTACATGTGTCTCTGCATCAGAAGGAGCGAGACACAAACAGTCTGTCAGTCTGTAACGAACCGAAGCACAAATGTGGATTTAACGATGACTTATACAAGAAATTCCACACTTTCCGTTGCGTTGGGACAAGTGTGAGTCCATGTGCACAGTGTATAAAGCAGCACATATGTTTCTGTGTCCAGTAGGAAAAAGTTTTTCCAGGTGAGAGTCGCTCAATGTGGATGACGAGGCCCCGCCCCCCTCCCCCCGTACGCTGTCCTGGTTTTGACAAACACAAATATGGTCACACTAACCTGTATTCACCTGAGTCATGTCTTTTAATCCAACAGAAGTTGAACCACATCAGCGACACAAGAGCTGGAGTTTTATCTTCTCTTAGTTTATGCAAATTAGTGATGTGGTTTTAAGTTTTGTTTCTGTGAGATTTGAACAAAACTGAATTAAACACATTATAATGTCAAACAGCTGATGTGGCTCTAGAGTCGTTACGGTTTATATGTCGTAAAGTTGATTTAATTTATGCAGATTAGTGCAGATAGTAATAATAATGATGATCATTTTAATATAGAAACGTTAATGATTAATCGATAATCGATCGTTAATTCTTCCAACGATCAATTAAGAAAATTTCATCGAATGCCCATCCCTAGTTCTAACAAAAACATATTTTAGCACATTGGTACTACATATATTGAATATTTCTTCAGGCAGGTTTCAATAAGATTTGTCCATGAGATTTCTTTCTACTGTGTGTTATTATTTAATGACATTTATTTGTAGATGTTATAAATATAATGAAAGGTGATAAATAACCATCAAAAATGATTTGATGAATAATTTCACTCAAAATAGAATTTATTAATTCAGTTAAAAACCTGGACGAAATACTCATGTCACATGAAGTCATCTCACTTTTTTACCAAAACACCCGTGGATGTCACACTGCACATAGTACAGGATAAACTCAGAAAGGACAAAACAAAACAGTTGACAACATTACGCAGCACAACTATTATGCTTCATGGCCAAATCTACACACACAACAAAAAGTGGAGTGTTAAATTTGACTCTCACAGAATCAACTTTAACATTTTCTCAGAGTTTATATGAGTTCAGTCTGTTCTAGAGTTAATTTAACTGTTTTGGAAATGTTAATTAAGTAACACTGGACCAAAGTTTCTGTTTAACCCAAAAATCCAGAGTTATGTTAACATTTTGAGAGTAAACAGATAAGACTTTGTAGAGTTATTCTGATTTCACTAAACAACAGAGAGAGTTGTTTTATTTTATTTTTACTTTATTTGAGTTCATTTAAGATGAAATTATGTACAAAACTGGTTCAAACTGGTCTACTCTCACAAGAGTTTGAAGTGGTGAATGGGAGGAGCCAAATTAACACTAGAGGAAGTTGAATTAACCTCAACCACATCAAGCAAAAAAAACCCAACTCAAACCCCCATTTAACTTTCAAATAGTTAAAATAACACTTTATTTTACCTTAAAATTTTAACCCTCCAGTTTTTGCTGTGTATACTTCAAAATGTATACATATATAGTTATATATAGTCATCTTGGATATTTTTGGTGTCTAACGGGCTTTTCATAAACACCATGTTATTATCTATCTCCACTAATTGTGATGCTTGTACCACAAACTGAATGATTATTTCAACTACCAGCTCCACTATAGGCCAGTTTGAGCTGACGTCATTGTTATTAAAAGCCCGCGTTGCATGCTGGGAAATATTTTGGTCAGAGGCAAGAAACACGATAGTGTCAAACACACTGTGTAACCTCATGTATTTATCCCTGATAATGGTAAATTCCTGCTGCATTATCAGATGCACAAATAGAAGCACGGAAGAAGGAAAATGTCTTTTTTGTATTCTGAGTGAAAAGAACCACTAACGGTGAATTAAACGACTTTCAAACATTCACAGAGCAAACGTAGAAGATTCTAACAAACCGTGGACTCCAACAAGTTCAACAACACATCGAGACTCTTGGAGGTTTTCATCTTTTCTGCTGTGAATGGCCCAGGAGTTTCCACCAAGTCATTGTGGATATCGCCAAAGTGAATATTTGTCCAGGTAGTTGGTGATTCCAACCAGAAATTTGGTTTGGTCCACCTTTTGTTGGGGTTGAAAAGGGTGATTTGGCTCCATTGTTGCTTATGACCAATTTCTGGTCAAATGGTCTTGGGTCCTCTGCCGTTAGAGTGGATAAATAACCAAGATCAATATCCTTTACGTGCTTTCTCGCTCAGTCCGTCATGTTGAATTAGTGTTTCTTGCCGCCGACCAAAATAATTCCCAGCATGCAACGCGCACTTTTGTCAACAATGAAACTCACCTATAGTGAGAAGTGAATGAGACTCAAGCGAGTAAAATGATGGAGGCGAGGGCGAGCGCAGAGAAGACAAACAAGTGAAGAGGCCAAATCAAAATTGAATAAAAACATTATATCGATATATACCATATGTCAGAATCCATATCGAGTTTAAAAAATATCTTGATATGTTTAAAATATCGACATATTGCCCACCCCTAATTTGGAGTGAGATAGAGAGTTTGGTAAACGTGTTCTGTTCTGTTGTTTATGTTATAGTTTATCTGAAGAACTGTTCATATGTGACGTTAACAGTCTGTTGTTCTCTTCTATTGTTTTAACTACAACTTGACTTTACACAGGAAATGTCGGCTCCTGCTCTCTGATTTCATAAAATAAATTTCCCCCAAAAAGTGCGACTGCTATGTTTTTGTTTTTTTCTTCTTCATGATGCATTTTTTGGTTGGTGTGACAGAGGCTACGTTAAGACTGCAGGGCTTCACGCTCAGTTCAGATTTTTTTGTGAAATCTGATGTTTTTTCAGGTCGTTCACATTTCCAGTTAAATGTGACTTGTATGTGACTCCAGTGTGAACATTAAACGGCCCAAAAGTGTCCCACATGTGACACTGGAGACACGACGACGTCAACTGCAGCGAGCGTCTCTGTGTTTACAGAAGTTGTCCAAACATGGACGCAGCATCGAGCACCTGGAGATTTTAAAGTTCCTCTCGTACCGGAGCCAGAACATGAACAACTTACTTGTTTTAAGGAGGAGATTGAGAAGGAGAAGGACGAGGTTTTTGGCCGTGGTGTTTTGTGGGACAGAACGTTGAAAGGAACGTGTGGATGTGGAGATGGAGCCAAGAGTGGTGAGTGGTGATGTGCTTCACTTCAGTGACACTGAGTTCATTAACAATTTTCACCTACTTCAGCGCAGAATAGTGACGTTTGTGTCTTGTTGATAACGTGTAGGTGGATGAATGCGCCTTGGCCGTTCAGACTGAAGTCACATGTCAAAAGATCAGATATGTATCAGTTTCAGGAGCACATATCCAAGTGTCCTGGGTCACATTTGAAAAAATCAGATCTGTGTGGTTCAGACTGTCATTAAAAGATCAGATACAGGAACATAGAGGCCAAAAAATCAGATTTGGGTCACTTCAGGCTGCAGTGTGAACGCAGCCTTATGGTCCGCAGTGATTTATATTCTGAAAAATACAGTAAGTCGATGATAAATCTGAAAACAGGATGAAGTTTTCAGATCTTGGTCAGATCAGAGAAGTTTTCCGTGTGGTTTTGTTGTGCTTGTGTGAGTTTAATCTGAGGTGAGACCTGCACTAGACCTGGACTGAACCTGGACTAGACCTGGACTAGAGGGGGTCCATCTGGAGGCTGAGACCTGCTTTAGTCCAGGATTAGACCCCAGAGGAGAGGTGGACCCTGTTTGGACCTGGACCACGAGAGACCGGGGAGAGGTCCAGATGGCACGGCCTTATGTCCCACTGCTGACCCAGGACTAAACCAGGACTAAACCAGATCTGGACCAGGTCTGGGCCATGTCTGGACCTGGACCAGAGGGGATTAGAGAGATTAGGAGGAGAGAGAACTGTGGGGGGTATGTGAAAGATGAGATCATCCAGA
>NW_026570970.1:38840063-38872563 GCF_026225935.1 Boleophthalmus pectinirostris | reverse complement strand
GTATTAGACCAGGTTTAGTCTGGGTTTAGACTTGGGAAAGACTGTTGTTATGTCATCTGAAAGCTTACAATACTAGACCATTAAATAAAACCAGAACTAAACCAGGACTAAACCAGGACTAAATCAGGACTAAATCAGGACTAAACCAGGACTAAATCAGGACTAAACCAGGACTAAACCAGGACTAAATCAGGACTAAATCAGGACTAAACCAGGACTAAACCAGGACTAAACCAGGTGTAAACCAGGATTAAACCAGGACTAAACCAGGTCTAAACCAGGACTAAACCAGGTCTAAACCAGGTCTAAACCAGGACTAAACCAGGATTAAACCAGGACTAAACCAGGTCTGAACCAGGTCTAAACCAAGTTTAAACCAGGTCTAAACCAGGTCTCAACCAGGACTAAACCAGGACTAAACCAGGACTAAACCAGGTCTAAACCAGGTCTCAACCAGGACTAAACCAGGACTAACCCAGGATTAAACCAGGACTAAAACAGGTCTAAACCAGGACTAAAGCAGGTCTAAACCGAGTTTAAACCAGGTCTAAACCAGGTCTCAACCAGGTCTAAACCAGGACTAAACCAGGTCTAAACCAGGTCTAAACCAGGACTAAACCAGGTCTAAACCAGGACTAAACCAGGTCTAAACCAGGACTAAACCAGGTCTAAACCAGGATTTAACCAGAACTAAACCAGGACTAAAACAGGTCTGAACCAGGTCTAAACCAGATCTAAACCAGATCTAAACCAGGTCTAAACCAGATCTAAACCAGGTCTAAACCAGGTCTAAACCAGGTCTAAACCGGATCCGTCTGCAGCTGAACCTCTCCCCTGGGCTCATGCTCAGATTTATAATGAGTCGGAACGAGGTTAGGAGCAGAGAAGAGAGAGAGAGAGAGAGAAGGAGAGAGGAGAGAATAAGAGGGAGGTAGAGCGAGGGGGTGTAAGAAGAGAGAGAGATAAGAGAGAAAGAGCGAGTGGAGAGAGAGGAGATCAGAGGGACGAGGGGAGTAAATGAGAAGATGAAAGCGAGAGAGCGAACAAAAGAAAGGAGGAGAGCCGAGATGGAGGAGAGAAAGAGAGAGAGAGAATTTGGTCCAGGGAGAGAGCAGAAAACAGAGGAGGAGAGGGAGAAAGAGAGAGAAGAGGAGAGAGGAGGGGGTGAGAGACAGAAGTGAAGACTAAAGACATTACAACACGGAGCTTTTAATTATAAATTTAACTCTCAAAAGTGTCAAAGTTCATCTCAAACATGAGACCAGGGCATCAGGTTTAACTGAAGAGTCAAACACAATAAAACATTAAACACTCAAACAAGTCCCACCCACGCAAAAGAATCAGACTTTACTCCTGATTTAGTCCTGGTTTAGTCCTGGTTTAGTCCTGGTTTAGTCCTGGTTTAGTCCTGGTTTAGACCTGGTTTATTCCTGGTTACCTCCGCCAAGGAGGTTACGTTTTTGCCGGCGTTTGTCTGTCTGTTTGTTTGTTTGTTTGTTTGTTTGTCTGTTAGCAACATAACTCAAAAAGTTATGGACCGATTTTGATGAAATTTTCAGGATTTGTTGGAAATGTGAAAAGGAAGAACTGATTTCATTTTGGGGGTGATCCGGAAGAAATCCTAGATTCTGGATCACTTTGAAATTTTTGTTAACATTGTGGTAAATGGGGCCAAAAATTTTGTTTCTCAATATCTCGGTTAATTATTGACCAAACCCCATGAAATTTGACTCAGGGATGGACAATGGGATCCTCTTTCATATTCCAAAGGCTGATCCAGATCTGATCCAGAAGACTGATTTTATCACAATTTATATAAAAAATGGGGGTAGTCCTTGGCGGAGGTCTGCGCTCTCTGAGTGCTTTTCTAGTTTAGTCCTGGTTTAGTCCAGCTTTAGACCTGGTTTAGTCCTGGTTTTAGTTCTGGTTTAGTCCTGGTTTAGTCCAGGGTTAGTCCTGGTTTAGTCCTGGTTTAGTCCTTGTTTAGTCCTGGTTTAGACTTGGTTTAGTCCTTGTTTAGCCCTGGTTTAGTCTTGGTTTAGTCCTGGTTTAGTCCTGGTTTAGTCCTGGTTTACTACTAATTTAGTCCTTGTTTAGTCCTGGTTTAGTCTTGGTTTAGTCCTGGTTTAGTCCAGGGTTAGTCCTGGTTTAGTCCTGGTTTAGACCTGGTTTAGTCCTGGTTTAGTCCTGGTTTAGTCGTGGTTTAGTCCTGGTTTAGTCCAGGGTTAGTCCTGGTTTAGTCCTGGTTTAGACCTGGTTTAGTCCTGGTTTAGTTCTGGTTTAGTCTTGGTTTAGTCCTGGTTTAGTCCAGGGTTAGTCCTGGTTTAGTCGTGGTTTAGTCCTGGTTTACTACTGATTTAGTCCTTGTTTAGTCCTGGTTTAGTCTTGGTTTAGTCCTGGTTTAGTCCAGGGTTAGTCCTGGTTTAGTCCTGGTTTAGACCTGGTTTAGTCCTGGTTTAGTCCTGGTTTAGTCCAGGGTTAGTCCTGGTTTAGTCCTGGTTTAGACCTGGTTTAGTCCTGGTTTAGTTCTGGTTTAGTCTTGGTTTAGTCCTGGTTTAGTCCAGGGTTAGTCCTGGTTTAGTCCTGGTTTAGTCGTGGTTTAGTCCTGGTTTACTACTGATTTAGTCCTTGTTTAGTCCTGGTTTAGTCTTGGTTTAGTCCAGGGTTAGACCTGGTTTAGTCCTGGTTTAGTCCTGGTTTAGTCCAGGGTTAGTCCTGGTTTAGTCCTGGTTTAGACCTGATTTAGTCCTGGTTTACTACTGATTTAGTCCTTGTTTAGTCCTGGTTTAGTCTTGGTTTAGTCCTGGTTTAGTCCAGGGTTAGTCCTTGTTTAGTCCTGGTTTAGTCTTGGTTTAGTCCTGGTTTAGTCCAGGGTTAGTCCTGGTTTAGACCTGGTTTAGTCCTGGTTTAGTCCTTGTTTAGTCCTGGTTTAGTACTGGTTTAGTCCTGGTTTAGGTCTGGTTTAGTCCTGGTTTTAGTCCTGGTTTTAGTCCTGTTTTAGTCCTGGTTTAGTCCTGGTTTAGTCCTGGATCTTGGCAGAACATCTGTCTGTTTTATTATCCTCCTTTTCTATCTCTCCCTCTGGCATGTCCTCTTCCCCTCTTTCTCTCTTTCTCTCCCTCCTTTCTTCTCCTGAATACAGAAGTGTGTCGAGTTGTGTAGTGGCTGCAGGGAGCACACAGGGGACTGCACTCACACTCCGCTCGTGTGTGTGTCTGTGTATGCATGTGTGTGTGTGTGTGTGTGTGTGTGTGTGCATGTGTGTGTGTGATCATGTGGCAGAGTGGTTAGCCTTGGCCCCACAGGTCTGAGTCCCACCTCCTGTTTGCATGTTCTGCCTGTGTCTGTTCTCCCATCTAACCTGGTCTGTGTGTACCTGCTGCTGTTAGGCTCCTCGTCCTGCAGGTCTGTGGAGCCTTCTGTTTCATTTGGACGTTTTAAATCACAACACTCATCTAAAATAACTTCATTCTGATTTCTGCGTTACAAAACTGTGGTGTCCAGTGGAGCTGACGTGGCTGTAAACGTCATGACAACAAAGCGCTGCAGACTGTGGCTCCTCCTGTGGACAGCTGCACATCACACTAGAGCAGAGAGTTTTTTACATCAAATGACGACGTGACTCTGCCCAAAACCTACGAGTGTCGCCCATTAAGAACATCAGACTGGAGAAGGAAGTGCGTATGTCACAAGTGCATATGTCCCAGAAAACAGGGCAGATCCAGACCAAGACCAAAAAACAGCCCTGGACTTTTCCCTCACGGTGGAAATTAAGGACTGAACATGCACGAATCACTCCAAATACAACTCCAGAAAAACTCCAGAAAGTCAGTGAGAAGAAGCTACTGTAACATGCTGTTGGAGATCTGACAAGTCCAGTTTACAGAACAGCTCTGATATGATATTGAATCGTTCGATACTGGTATCAGGATTCGATACATGCGTTTGTTTGATACACGTGTCAGTACACTCGTGTCCCTCTGTGTGCGCTGTGTTGTCATTTATTTAGGTCTTAAAGTGAAACAGTTCTCTTGGCGTCCTCCTCAGATGCTCCGTAGAGATTTACAGCTGAAATATTCAAACAGAGGAGAGTTTGATCTTTCACTCACTTTTTATTTTATGTTGATAGACCCAGAAATGACAAAGAGATTCACTTTTAAATACTTTAGAATGACTTTTGGCTTCACATGGGCTTTAATCACACAACACGACTTGAGATACAAACGACCTATTTCTCACACTCTGTCTTACAAGTTTTACTCTTCTAACAGTTTTACTATTCTAACAGAGTCCAGAGAGAAGATGTTAGAGCACAGTGTGTCTGTAAGAGCACAGACTGGAGGGGCCATGTGGGAGGAGCTACGTACTGTCTCTGCTGGAGGGGGCGGAGCCGTGGACACAGGCGTGTGCAGTGAGACTCAGGAGGAAAAGAAATCCTGATGAAAAAGTCAAAGTGTGACTCTCTACAGTCTGTGAAGAGTCGACTGGTTTATGATCAAATATAAAAGAGTTGGAGAAACTCAACACTTGAATCAATATTGTGATCTGTAAATCACTGAAACAAATGAACTAAACACTTCACATAGAAACTCCAGATGTACACGAGTGTGTGTAGTGTGTTGTGTGTAGTGTGTAGTGTGTTGTGTGTAGTGTGTTGTGTGTAGTGTTTTGTGTGTTGTGTGTAGTGTATTGTGTGTTGTGTGTAGTGTGTTGTGTGTAGTGTGTTGTGTGTTGTGTGTAGTGTGTGTGTGTGTGTGTGTAGTGTGTTAGTGTGTTGTGTGTAGTGTGTGTGTGTGTGTGTGTGTAGTGTGTAGTGTGTAGTGTGTGTGTGTGTGTGTGTGTGTGTAGTGTGTGTGTGTAGTGTGTGTGTGTGTGTGTAGTGTGTTGTGTGTGTGTAGTGTGTTGTGTGTAGTGTGTTGTGTGTAGTAGTGTGTTGTGTGTAGTGTGTGTGTGTGTGTGTGTGTAGTGTGTGTGTAGTGTGTTGTGTGTAGTGTGTGTGTGTGTGTGTGTGTGTGTGTGTGTAGTGTGTTGTAGTGTGTAGTGTGTAGTGTGTAGTGTGTGTGTAGTGTGTGTGTGTAGTGTGTTGTGTGTGTAGTGTGTTGTGTGTGTAGTGTGTAGTGTGTTGTGTGTAGTGTGTAGTGTGTTGTGTGTAGTGTGTAGTGTGTAGTGTGTTGTGTGTTGTGTGTAGTGTGTAGTGTGTAAGTGTGTAGTGTGTAGTGTGTAGTGTGTAGTGTGTGTGTGTGTGTGTAGTGTGTAGTGTGTAGTGTGTAGTGTGTTGTGTGTAGTGTGTGTAGTGTGTAGTGTGTAGTGTGTGTGTGTAGTGTGTGTGTGTGTTGTGTGTAGTGTGTAGTGTGTGTGTAGTGTGTATGTGTGTGTAGTGTGTGTGTAGTGTGTAGTGTGTGTGTGTGTGTAGTGTGTAGTGTGTTGTGTGTGTGTAGTGTAGTGTGTAGTGTGTGTGTGTGTGTGTAGTGTGTAGTGTGTAGTGTGTAGTGTGTTGTGTGTAGTGTGTAGTGTGTTGTGTGTAGTGTGTAGTGTGTTGTGTTGTAGTGTGTGTGTAGTGTGTAGTGTGTAGTGTGTAGTGTGTAGTGTGTAGTGTGTAGTGTGTTGTGTGTTGTGTGTAGTGTGTAGTGTGTAGTGTGTAGTGTGTAGTGTGTAGTGTGTAGTGTGTAGTGTGTAGTGTGTAGTGTGTAGTGTGTAGTGTGTTGTGTGTGTGTAGTGTGTAGTGTGTGTGTGTAGTGTGTAGTGTGTAGTGTGTAGTGTGTAGTGTGTAGTGTGTAGTGTGTAGTGTGTAGTGTGTGTGTGTAGTGTGTAGTGTGTAGTGTGTAGTGTGTAGTGTGTGTGTGTGTGTGTGTAGTGTGTAGTGTGTAGTGTGTAGTGTGTAGTGTGTGTGTGTGTGTAGTGTGTGTGTGTGTGTAGTGTGTAGTGTGTGTGTGTGTAGTGTGTAGTGTGTGTAGTGTGTTGTGTGTAGTGTGTAGTGTGTAGTGTGTTGTGTGTAGTGTGTTGTGTGTAGTGTGTTGTGTGTTGTGTGTGTAGTGTGTGTGTGTGTGTAGTGTGTGTGTGTAGTGTGTAGTGTGTAGTGTGTTGTGTGTAGTGTGTAGTGTGTAGTGTGTGTAGTGTGTTGTGTGTAGTGTGTTGTGTGTAGTGTGTTGTGTAGTGTGTAGTGTGTTGTGTGTAGTGTGTAGTGTGTAGTGTGTAGTGTGTGTGTAGTGTGTAGTGTGTAGTGTGTAGTGTGTAGTGTGTAGTGTGTAGTGTGTTGTGTGTAGTGTGTAGTGTGTTGTAGTGTGTGTGTAGTGTGTAGTGTGTAGTGTGTTGTGTGTAGTGTGTTGTGTGTAGTGTGTAGTGTGTAGTGTGTAGTGTGTAGTGTGTAGTGTGTAGTGTGTAGTGTGAGTGTGTAGTGTGTAGTGTGTAGTGTGTAGTGTGTAGTGTGTAGTGTGTAGTGTGTAGTGTGTGTGTGTAGTGTGTAGTGTGTAGTGTGTAGTGTGTGTGTGTAGTGTGTAGTGTGTGTGTGTGTGTGTGTGTAGTGTGTAGTGTGTAGTGTGTGTGTGTGTGTGTGTGTGTGTGTGTAGTGTGTAGTGTGTAGTGTGTTGTGTGTGTGTAGTGTGTAGTGTGTAGTGTGTTGTGTGTAGTGTGTAGTGTGTTAGTGTGTTGTGTGTTGTGTGTAGTGTGTTGTGTAGTGTGTAGTGTGTAGTGTGTAGTGTGTGTGTGTAGTGTGTAGTGTGTAGTGTGTTGTGTGTAGTGTGTAGTGTGTAGTGTGTAGTGTGTAGTGTGTAGTGTGTAGTGTGTAGTGTGTAGTGTGTGTGTGTGTGTGTGTGTGTAGTGTGTAGTGTGTAGTGTGTAGTGTAGTGTGTAGTGTGTAGTGTGTAGTGTGTAGTGTGTAGTGTGTAGTGTGTGTGTGTAGTGTGTAGTGTGTAGTGTGTTGTGTGTAGTGTGTAGTGTGTAGTGTGTAGTGTGTAGTGTGTAGTGTGTTGTGTGTGTGTAGTGTGTAGTGTGTAGTGTGTAGTGTGTAGTGTGTAGTGTGTAGTGTGTGTGTAGTGTGTAGTGTGTAGTGTGTAGTGTGTAGTGTGTGTGTGTAGTGTGTAGTGTGTAGTGTGTAGTGTGTAGTGTGTAGTGTGTAGTGTGTGTCATGTTTCATTAACATCATAGTGTTTTTATATTATATATATAAAAAGCAAAAAACAATGTCATTCAAATCGATATCATGACCTAGTCCAATGAGGTTCATTTGGTCATTTGGTAAATATTCTATGTTATTAGGTTCTTTTTTCAGACTAGAGTTTTATTTCATACCTGACAGTTTCGACTGCTCACTAGTGTCTTCCTCAGTGTGGTCACGTGATGTTGCTGTGACGTGTCTGGTCAGCTGATTTAAACAGATTTTGGCGCCGTCTTCCTACCAGTGGTACCTGTTTAAATAAGCTGACCAGACATGTCACAGCAACATCACGTGACCACACTGAGGAAGACACTAGTGAGCAGCCGAAACTGTCAGGTATGAAATAACACTCTAGGTCTGAAAAAAAGAACCTAATAACATAGAATATAATGACGTGTGTATCGAGATACATATTGAATCATGGTAAATCCACATCGTTAAATCCATAATGAACATTAATATTAATCACAGACCAATCAGACGCCTTCTTCCCTCAGGTCGCTCCCATTAGCAACAGGTTTGATTGACAGCAGTGCAGGCAGAAAGGGGCGGTACCTTCAACAGGCTCCTCCTCTTTTTAAGAATAAAACTGGGCCCAGATCCAAACAAGACCAAGACCAAAGCCAAGACTAAGACCAAGATCAGACCAAGACTACACTGAGTTAAGACGTGGGATAGAGTGTCATCTATAATCTGAACACTTACAAAACTCTAGACCACAAAACCAGGACTAGACCAAGATGCAACCGGGTCTAACTCAATTCAGAGTCCAGACCAAGTCTAGACCAAGTCCAGACTGAGCCAGACCCAGAATGAGCTCTGACAGTGACAAATGAGCCACCTGCAGCTGAGGGAGCAACTGTCTGCTCTCATTCAACAAACACATCTGGTTTAGACCTGATTTAGACCTAGGTTAAACCTGGTTTAGACCTGGTTTAGACCTGGTTTAGTCCTGCTTTAGTCCTGGTTTAGACCTGGTTTAGACCTGGTTTAGACCTGGTTTAGACCTGGTTTAGTCCTGGTTTAGACCTGGTTTAGACCTAGGTTAAACCTGGTTTAGACCTAGGTTAAACCTGGTTTAGACCTGGTTTAGACCTGATTTAGACCTAGGTTAAACCTGGTTTAGACCTGGTTTAGACCTGGTTTAGTCCTGGTTTAGACCTGGTTTAGACCTGGTTTAGACCTGGTTTAGTCCTGGTTTAGACCTGGTTTTAGTCTGGGTTTAGACTTGGGAAAGATATTATGTCATCTGAAACCTTACAATCCTAGACCATTAGATAAAACCAGGACTAAACCAGGTCTAAACCAGGTCTAAACAGATCACATGTACATATCCAAATACAGTTTAGCAACAGTATTTGTTAAATCACTTCTTGTGCAAAGTGAAAATGAAATCTATTTCAATCGTCAAAACAGTGAATATGAATTTATTAGAATATTGAAACAGCAGCACACAATACTGATACTGATACTGATACTGAATCATCACATTGAGTATCACTATATGTTCATACTTTTGCACACGGCCCTGGACCTGCTCTCTTCACTTCTACTGTGTTTTTTCATTCTGGTTCAGAGCAGAGTTCCCATCATCTCACACCTCTCTCTCTCTCTCTTTCTCTCTATCCCTCTTTTACATCTCCCTCCCTCTCTGTCTTTTTCCCCTCCCTCTCCTCCTCCCTCCCTCTTTCTCTCTCTTTCATATCAGTGTTGGATCAGGAGGAGGAAATGGACTCCTAGCGTCATTTATCGTAGCTCTGTGTTAGCCTTAGCTCCTCAGATAAAACCCACCAATCCAGTGTCCTGGTGAGATAAGCCTGTAGTGCACGTGCTCCCCGCCGCTCCTCTGGACTCTCAGCAAAAAACACCGCTCCTCTGGACTCTCAGAAAACACCGCCGCTCCTCCGGACTCTCACAAAACACCGCCGCTCCTCTGGACTCTCAGAAAACACCGCCGCTCCTCCGGACTCTCACAAAACACAGCCGCTCCTCTGGACTTTCACAAAACACCGCCGCTCCTCTGGACTCTCACAAAACACAGCCGCTCCTCTGGACTTTCACAAAACACCGCCGCTCCTCCGGACTCTCACAAAACACCGCCGCTCCTCCGGACTCTCACAAAACACAGCCGCTCCTCTGGACTTTCACAAAACACCGCCGCTCCTCTGGACTCTCACAAAACACAGCCGCTCCTCTGGACTTTCACAAAACACCACCGCTCCTCTGGACTTTCACAAAACACAGCCGCTCCTCTGGACTTTCACAAAACACAGCCGCTCCTCCACACTCTCACAAAACACCGCCGCTCCTCTGGACTCTCACAAAACACAGCCGCTCCTCTGGACTTTCACAAAACACAGCCGCTCCTCTGGACTTTCACAAAACACAGCCGCTCCTCCACACTCTCACAAAACACCGCCGCTCCTCTGGACTCTCACAAAACACAGCCGCTCCTCCAGACTCTCACAAAACACAGCCGCTCCTCCGGACTCTCACAAAACACAGCCGCTCCTCCGGACTTTCACAAAACACAGCCGCTCCTCCGGACTTTCACAAAACACCGCCGCTCCTCCGGACTCTCACAAAACACCGCCGCTCCTCCGGACTCTCACAAAACACCGCCGCTCCTCCGTCTCACAAAACGCCGACTCTCACAAAACACCGCCGCTCCTCCGGACTCTCACAAAACACCGCCGCTCCTCCGGACTCTCACAAAACACCGCCGCTCCTCCGGATTCTCAGAAAACACCGCCGCTCCTCTGGACTCTCACAAAACACCGCCGCTCCTCTGGACTCTCACAAAACACCGCCGCTCCTCTGGATTCTCAGAAAACACCGCCGCTCCTCTGGACTCTCACAAAACACCGCAGCTCCTCCGGATTCTCAGAAAACACCGCCGCTCCTCCGGATTCTCAGAAAACACCGCCGCTCCTCTGGACTCTCAGAAAACATTGCCGCTTCCACAACCATCAACATTCAGCGTCACAGAACATTCTCTGTGACGCCACAATCCTGGCTCTATCGTCCAGCACGTCCACTTGTCCTTGTTAGTTTATCTTTGAAACTGTTACAGATTTATTTCAATGTATTTAAGATAAGTTTGACTTTAAACATGCCCTCCATCCTTCAGTGTCTCTCACGAGCACAGGACCAGATCTGATCCGGTCCAGTCCTGGTTTAGACCTGTTTTAGTACCGGTGTGATCTTATTTTAGGCCCATTTTAAAACTGGCTTAGTCCTGGGTTAGTCTTGTTTTAAATCCTGGTTCAGTCCTAGTCTACTTGCTGTTTTAGATTTGGCTGGGTCCTGTTTTAGTCCTGGTTTAGTCCTAGTTTAGGTCCTGGTTTAATACCTGTTTTAGACCTGCTATTAGTCCCTGATTTAATACTATTTTAATCCTTGTTTAGTCCTGGTTAAATCCTGTCTTAGTCCAGGTTTAGTCCTGTGTTAGTCCTGTTTTAGTCCTATTTTAATCCAGTTTTAATCCTGTAGTTTTAGTCTTGGTTGAGTCCTGTTTTAGTCCAGGTTTAGTTCAGGTCCAGTCTTGTTTTAATCCTGTTTCAGTCCTGTTAATCCTGTTTTAATCTTGATTTAATCCTGGTTTAGTCATGTTCTAGTCCTAGTTTAGTCCTGCTTTAGTCCTAGTTCAGTCCTGGTGTTTTAGTCCTGTTTTAGTCCAGGCTTAGTCCTGTGATAGTCCTGGTTTAGTTCTGTTTTAGTCCTGCTATTTTAGTCCTGTCTTAGTCCTGTTTTAATCCAGTTTTAGTCCTGTTGTTTTAGTCCAGGTTTAGCCCTTTAATCTTGACTAAACCAGGATTAAACCAGGATTAAACAATCCTGGTTTAGTCATGTTCTACTCCTGGTGTTTCAGTGCTATTTTAATCCTGTGTTAGTCCTAGTGTTTTAGTCCTGGTTTAGTCCTATTTTAGTCCTGGTGTCTCAGTCCTATTTTAGTCCTGTGGTAGTCCTGGTTTAGTCCTGTGTCAGTCCTGTTTTATCCTTCTTCAGCGTGTCTTGCCCTCTCGTCTGTCACATGACTCTTGGATCGATATTCCCGTTTTAGCGGCGGTTGTAAACTTAGCAGCGTCATTAGCATCAGCGTTAGCCTCAGGTTCAAGGACACAGGAGCAAAACGTCCTGAAACCTGGTTCCAGCCGTTCAGACCCGCCCTCGTCCACAAACACAACACACACACTTACACACACTCATCAACCATCACCAGGACACTCTCGATATCTGTATCAGGATCAGGATCAGTATCGATATTGAACATGTTTGGGTGAACAGAACCAGAATGTCCAGGTCAAAACTCATCTTCATTAATCTTCAGATGGGCGTGAGTGACAGGTGGATTAGCCAATCAGAAACAATCATGGTCCATCTGTATCAAAACCGTTCTGACTGTTTACAAGGAAAAAAATTACTAAAATATCTCAGAGACCGAAAAACACGGAGGATTTCTATAGTATCAGTGAGCGAAGTTCAGAAAAGAGCAGAAGATTCACAATGTTGATCAGGATAAGTATCTAGGAATTATTCTGGAAACAAATTTATATTAAAAAGCACATTCAAAAGTGACCAAACACTATCAAATTCAACCAAATTTGACCAGTTTCAGATACATCGGAAACTCCCTGATGACTGTAGCCTCATGTGCTTCTAAATACAAAGATAATTCCACACGTTTTTACTGCAGGTTTGTAAAATCAGCTCTGAGGCCTCGAGAATCATACAGACCTTTTTCACGACAGACAAAAAGTGCTGCCATGTAGAGAAAATGTCACTTAAGTTAATGCTTTTCTATTCCAAAATGTGTGTGTAAATATGTGTCGTATTCTCCATCAGCTTCATACATCACCAAATCTTCAACCAACAAGGTCCACAAAGAGTAAATGTCCCGTTTGATGTAAAATAACACATTGTATCTTCTGCACATAAACAAGCACAATTTGGGTTTTGGAACATCCATTACACAATAGTTCGGTAATACTTTATAATAACTACACCTTATTTAGCCTTAATAAAGTATGAACAAAGACTTAATTAATAATGAATCAAGATTTAATTAATAATGATTCACGCTTAGTAAATGTTTAATAAAGCATAATTTGTCTTCACTTTAGAAAAACTCTCAGAAAGACTTAACTAACAGATAACAGCTGCCTGAATGATCATTGCATTGTATTATTAGTAAGTCATTCTCTCAGAGCTTACTAATGATTAATAAATGCACAAATGGTTAGTTCATGAGTAATTAAGTATGAAATAATTAGGAGTAACTATTTACAGCACAGGCAAATTCAGTGCAAGTTAAGTGCTAATTAAGGTAGTAATTAAGTAGTTACTAAGCATGAATCATTATTAATTAAGTCTTTGTTCATTATTAATTAAGTCTTTGTTCATGCTTTATTAAGGCTAAATAAGGTGTAGTTATTATAAAGTGTTACCAATAGTTCTGAAATCTATCGAACTATGAAAGTCCGACTATTGCCCCTCCCCCCGCGCATCCTGAGAAAGCACAGGCTCCGCCCTCCAAACGTGAGTGAGCCGCCCTTCCTCTGCCCCCTGTCAGGCGTGCACCCCGATAGCGTCAGGAATAAACTTTTATTCAACATGGAGATACAGCACATTCATGTGTTGGACCCGGAATCGGACGAGGACTTTGAGGAGCACGAAGCTCAAGCACCGCGTCCACATCAGCTGAACATTACTGATTGGTAAAGTTTAATAAACACGAGTAGATCAACTTATTATATCGTGTTCACTGCAGTCGGGGTGGAGGCGGTGGAGTGAGGGAGAGGGTCGGGTGCGAAGCGCTTTCTGCTACGTCAAATGCGTCATAGGTATAGCTGCCGCGTCATTGTTGTAGCAGCTTTAGTTCGTTGTCACGTGGGAGGGTGGCAGATATGGGAGCCGAGAGGGGTCACAACAAATGCAAATGTGACAACACACAAAAAAGTCACAACACACCAAAAAAAGCCACAACGGAAATGACCGCGGGACTCTATTTTAATGCAAATGCCGCAACAAATACAAACACCACAACACAAACGCAAATGCTGCAACACATTAAAAAGCCACAACACATCAAAAAGCCACAACAGAAGTGACCGCGGGACTCTATTTTCCGACGGACCGATCAAGCGGCAAGTGAAGAAGTTGGAAGTTGGAAACGTAAGTAAAAGTAATTTATTGTTTTATCATTATTCGTTTCACGTTGTAGTTCTTCTTCTTCACTTGCCGCTTGATCGGTCCGTCAGAAAATAGAGTCCCACAGTCATTCTGTTGTGGCTTTTTAATGTGTTGTGGCTTTTTAATGTGTTACGGCTTTTTAATGTGTTGTGGCGTTTGTATTTGTTGCGGCGTTTGCATTAAAATAGACTCCCACGGTCATTTCCGTTGTACCTTTTTTTGGTGTGTTGTGACTTTTTGTTGTGTTGTCACATTTGTATTTGTTGCGGTGTTTGCATTTGTTGTGACCCCTCTCGGCTTCCGTAGGCAGAAATACGCTGCAATTTGTTAAAAAAAAATACGTCGAATGAATCTAAAAACCACTTCAGCGACATATACAAGGCCCACACATCACTCTTAGAAGGTAGAAAGCTCTGAAAAGTTGATTTTGCATGAGATGGGCCCTATAAACATTCTAACTTAAAGAATATATCCAAAACTACCAAGGGAAGAAAGACAAAAATTTAAAGGAGAACAACAACTTAGTGTAATGCAGGGGAGCTCCCAGTAGCTCTCCATCCCCTTCCAAGAAGTTCACCAAGGAATTTCGGAATTATACCATTGTGCTGATTAACTAAAAAAAAAAAGGTTAAAAACATATTACCATTGTAAATATTTGATTTTGAAGCCCAACATTGTGCACTAATAAATGGACAATGGTTTAGGTTTTTTAGGCGTCTAACTGTGCCCAATGTCTCGCCCTCTTTCTTATAATCATCTCAATTTCTTGTGGCCACTAAAATGAGCAGCTCTTTGGCATTTTTGTTTTGTAAAGGTAACTCACCGGAAAAGACGTGGAGTAATGTAATCTGTGAACATCTGTAGCATTCAAACTGCACACATTTATCTGTCTATGCTAATATCTATATCATGAAATACATTTTATTTTTATATATATATATATATATATATATATATATATATATATAACCTTTTGTGCCTTCGTTCATGTTAGTATTAGTTTGCACGACCATGAATGAAAACAAAATGTCTTTAATTTTTTTTTTTTTATTTTTTATTCTCATTGTAGTTTATTTCGCACGATCATAAACGATAAACTTTTTTGCCTTCGTTAACATTATTATTAGTCTGTACAACCATAAACAAAAAACAAATAATCCTTACATTCTTTCATTCTCATTGTAGTTTATTTCGCACGATCACACACTGAAAAAATGGTCTGAGAGGAGTTGCTCAAATTGTAAAAACAAATTTGACAACAGTAACATGACTTTTTAACGTTTCTCTGTCCAGCATGTTTAAATCTTACAAAGGTCACTTGATTGTGGCCGATGTGAGACCTGCATGTTTTAATCAGACTGAGGAAACATGACTTTATTCTAATCTGTGGTGAGGCTCCTCCCTCTGGAATTCTCCTCCCCAAAACATTTGGAGGGAAAATTCTAATGTAACAGGACACAGGACAGTTCCAGGAGCAGAGGAAACACAGTGTGGAGCAGGAGGATTATGAGAACTGATCTGGAGGTGAGACTTTTCAAAGATGTTATGTGCTTCTCTGCACTAGAATGTCCTCATTGTTAAAACATGTTTGTGGTGTTTTACTTGAAATTAGAGTTAATGTCAGGACTGTTTCCATGAGACAAATTGTATTTGACTGTCCATCTACAAGAGTGTGACAGTTGTACTCAGATTTGAATGTGTTTGTTCCAGAGTCGTCTACAAACAAAGAGTGATATCCAGAGCATCCAGAGATGAACAAAGTAAGTCACTCAACTAAAATGATTTTAA
Organism: Boleophthalmus pectinirostris; assembly: GCF_026225935.1. Taxonomy (NCBI): domain Eukaryota; kingdom Metazoa; phylum Chordata; class Actinopteri; order Gobiiformes; family Gobiidae; genus Boleophthalmus; species Boleophthalmus pectinirostris. The sequence goes on along the minus strand of NW_026570970.1, from coordinate 38,857,430 downwards.
ACACATTTTTCAAAATGAACTTCCTATTGAAACAGTTATCATGTTTCTACAGGGTGATGTGGCATTAGGAGACTTTATACCAGATGCCCTACCTGTTACTGCATTTAGAGGAAGAAAAGCAGCACATGGTGAGTTTTGCTGCAGATACACTTCTAATGTTCTTGTGATTCTGTTCTGGTCCATTATAGGTACTTTAAATGTATTTAAACATGTAGAACAGAGTAGATCATCAAAATGTGATCATCATGTGTTATTCTGTGTCCACAGAGACCAGAGCTTCTTCACTGGAATAAATCTTCACACTGTCCAGCTCCAAACTGTGTGTCTCTGTACTTGTGTGTCTCTGTGTGTTTGATTCTGTTTAAGACAAAACAGAACTGTGGAAAACTAAAGACTGTTTTTGTTTTCTTTACAGAATTAGATCAATTAAATTAAATTATACATACTTATACATTTCACGATAAGGTAACATAAGATAAATATGTATATTCAGCATGATTTGATCAAATTTCATCAACATGAAAAAGTGACGTTCATGTTCTGAGAAAAATATGTGTACAGGGGATCGAAATAAGTTTCAAAGCCTAAACAGAATTTTGTTGCATGCAACCGCTTTCCATAACTTTTTTACGCAAATCCAGCAACCTTTTTTTTTTTTTCAGTGTAAACAACCAACTTTTGTCCCTTTGTTAACATTATTATTAGTTTGCACAACCATAAATGGGGGAAAATAAGAAAAATTAAAAAATAAAATAAAATAAGAACGAGGAAGAAAGAAATTTCTGGTCAAGATTTTGTTTTGTAAAATATTTGGCGCAATGACTTTAAACACTTCAGCACTGTACAAACCTTTCAAAAAGAGAAAATATGGAGCTCTGGAGTTGATGAATTGTGCACTGAGTTTTGTTTGTTTTAATTTGTAATTTATTATGTTCTTTTGTATATTTATATGTACAGTGAGTGGAGTTGTGAATCCAAACTTCTTGTACATGTTTGGTACCTTTTGTTTCAGCTCGGACTCTTCCTGTCATGACCCATGTAGTAGTGGTTTATATTTTGTTTTTGTTTGGCGCAAATGATCCAATAAAAAAAAAAAGGAATACATTTTTTAATTTCACTTCTAAAATCAGTCTGAGTGAACAAGTTAGTTATTAATGAATTACTTATTACTTGTGTTTTATTCATGATCATAATGTTAGTTTTGTTCTGTGTGTGACTAATGTGTGGTCGTTGTTTCCTTTAAGTTCTGGTCTTTCTTCTCTTGATAGTTGTGGATAAATTGTTCATGTTAGAATGTTTATCTTTTGTGGAGTTTGTTGGTTTAAGATTTGGTGATGAAGCAGATTTATGAAGCTGCTGGAGAATACGACACACATTTACATAAATATTTTGCCAGAGAAAAGCATGAACTGTGAGTGACGTTTATTCTACATCAGCACTTCCTACCGTTTTGAAAAAGGTCTACAATATAAAAGCCTCTGAAGACCACAATAAGAAAAGTCAGCTATTCCACCACTGTCATATTCAGCATTTTAAGTTTTGAAAACCTGATAATGTGTGCAAATGTTTGTCTGCTCTTTAAGATCATTCATGATTCTGCTGCTTTGTTTCTCTGAGCTCTGAAACCAGCTCCCACTCGATCCACTGTGCAGGATCCACAAACACAGAACAAACTCCAGCAGAACATCTTATCAACAGACAGTGTTGGAGTAACAGATTACATGTACTGGAGTTACGTAATCAGAGTACAAATTATGAGTAACTGTATTCAGTTACAGTTACTGTTCAATGAGTGGTAATTGGATTACAGTTACTTTGTTGAAAAAAATGGATTACAGGGCAGTATTTTCCTGTTCTCACCCCCCCCCACTCATTGCAGGACACTAAACTAGGTCTAAACTAAATCTAAACCAGGTCTAAACCAGGATTAAAACTAGGTCTAAACTAGATCTAAACTAGATCTAAACCAAGTCTACACCAGGTCTAAACCAGGTCTAAACTAGATCTAATGTAGATCTAAACCAGGACTAAAACAGGATTTAACAGAATTTAACAGGACTAAATCATCCTGTGTGGACCATGTCTCCTCGTCTTCTATCAATAATATTTTTAATTTGGTTCAGTAAATCTGGGCTTTTTATTTTCTTTTAGCAGATAAAACATCTTATGTTACGATGTCCTAGTCTTTGCTTCTCTACAGCAAATCAAGTAATCCAAAGTATTCAGATTACATTTTTTAATACTTTAAACAATTGAATGGATCATGTTACAAACTACATTTTGGTGTATGTAATCTGTAATCTGTAGGGGAATACATTTTAAAAGTCACCTTCCCAACACTGCCAACAGAAGTGATGACATGATCTGGTGTTACAGCCTGGTACAAAACATCTCTCCTGTTACAGTTCATGTCTCATTAAATAAATAAACTAAACTAAACTAAATCTGAGGAGAGAGAAATATTTTGTGTTTGTAAATGATAGTGACCGATGAGCTCCATTGTTTCACATGAGTCACTGAACTAAACAAATCTGATTGACCAATCATGTTTGAGTGTGAGTGGAGTCGTGGAGGTGGGTGTGATATGTACAAGAAACACAGAGGTCTCCGTGTGGACTTGTCTTCGTGATAGGCCTCGGTCAAATCTATGAAAAGACACGTAAACCTAAAGCAGAGTATGTGGGAACACCTGCTCTTCTCCCGAGGGTCTGGTACATGAGGCTGATCCTTCACCATCACCCACTGGACCAGAACCAGGCGGGTTTATACTGTGCACATCACCAAAGCCCTGATGACGTCTTCTCCTGCTCGCTTTAACAATCACTCCACACTGACTCATGAACCTTGAAACAACTACACTCAAAAACATCTACTGTCCTGTAAGGAAAACAAGAAACTCTTCATTACACCAACGTCCACAGTGTTCAGATGAAACCAACGTCCTCTGGGTTTACAACACACACACATACACAAACACATACACACACACACACACACAAACACACACAGACACACACACGCACACAACCACACACACACACAAACACAGAGACAAACTGTACTCAAGCTTGCCCATGAAACAGTCCAACTGCTTCACTCCCAAACTGAAACTTTTGGGTTTTTTACTTTTTTAAATGAACCCTTCCAGACCAGCGGTATCGTGCACCACCTGGGAATATGTTTTATAAAACTGCACAGAACTTTCCAGCTGTAAAAAATAGAAACTTTTTTCCCTTGAAAAGCTGATAGTTGCTAGCCTGATTCATCAGCCGCTTTCACTTTGTAGAAACCATCTGACCTTGCAGCATTAGGATTTGTTCGCTTGACAGTAGGCAAATATTATTTTTAATTTAACCAGTCTCTGTTATTTGGTCATGACATATGTAGTGTGCTGCTAACAGGGCTAACTGGTATATTAAACTTTTCCCAAATCCTAGAAAGAAGGACAATAACATATTTCCGATTGGTAAAATTCACCAAATATTCTCTTTGTTTCGGCTTTAAATCCTCAATCTCGGGAATCGTTGACAACACAGAATGTCTGGCTCTTCTCTGATTGGCTGGTGCCTGAACTCACACTTCTGGGGTTTTAGTGAACAGTCTACTGTTTTCTGATTCCTGATCTAGACGCTGGAGAGAAATGAAATTGAGCAGGATCATTTTGAGACACTAGGTGGCACCAGCATGGCTAGACAGTTGCGGCTTTCCAATCATATTTCTGGTATTATCCTATGTCACATGATGGTGTCAGGAAAACAAGTGTCCAATAGGAACTTTGTTTTTCACCAAACTCAGTTGCTCCGTCCATTTTGATTGGGCCAAACTTTGCCAAAGAGTGTAGTGAGTCAAAACGTTCGATGCTCTGAGCGTCTGTGTTCAGAACAGCTGAAAAAGTTGCTCTAAGTGCAGATATTTCTCAAATAAATGGAAAATGACACATCTCGGTCTGTGTAATTGCACGTCCCTTGTTATTTTTATTTGAAACATTTATTTTTAATCCAAATGTCCAAATCCAAATGTAATGAACCTCATGGAAATGCAGAAGTGATGAGGCTCTTTGTCCTGGACCTGACACCAGCTGTTTCCACGACTGACACTGGGAAAGTCATGGGGACATTACACTTTTTAATGTTTGTTTGTTTGTTTGTTTGTTTGTTTGTTTTGAGGCAATAAGGAGATTTTGAGTTTTACTTACAGACTTGATATTTTGCACTTTTGTAGCTAAGGCTCTAAATTAAACATTTTTTATGTCCAAAAAGTTGACAGAGTGTGAAATATGACACAACTCCAGCAGCAGATTGTGATATAACAGACTGTTGTGAAAAAAGGATGTCTAACACTTCATTAGGAGGTTAAAGGGAGAGTTTTAATAGAAAAATTAAGAAAAAAATCCAGGCGAGGACAAATGTACTAATACTGCCCTTATGTCTGGAAAGGTTAAGAGTCTAAAACCACCACAGAATATCTATATACAAACAGCTTCTATCCATAAAGTACTTCTACTAGTACTTCTCCTCTAGTACTTTTACTGTAGTGTAGTTGAGTACCTTAAAGTCGCAGATGCAGGTGACCATGTTTCCGATCCTCAGACACTCTCCGTCAAATTTACAGGTGTTTGTGTCACAGAGGAACAGGTCTGTGTCTCTGTCGTCATATCCTGAAGAGAAAAGAAGAAGCACAGGTCAGGACCGAAGCACACTGCAGGACCGAAGCACACTACAGGACCGAAGCACACTGCAGGACCGAAGCACACTACAGGACCGAAGCACACTGCAGGACCGAAGCACACTGCAGGACCGAAGCACACTGCAGGACCGAAGCACACTGCAGGACCGAAGCACACTACAGGACCGAAGCACACTGCAGACCGAAGCACACTACAGGACCGAAGCATCAGGACCGAAGCACACTGCAGGACCGAAGCACACTACAGGACCGAAGCACACTGCAGGACCGAAGCACACTACAGGACACATCAGGACCGAAGCACACTGCAGGACCGAAGCACACTACAGGACACATCAGGACCGAAGCACACTGCAGGACCGAAGCACACTACAGGACACATCAGGACTGAAGCACACACACATTAAGACTGAAGCACACACACATTAAGACTGAAGCACACACACACATTAAGACTGAAGCACACACACACATTAAGACTGAAGCACACACACACATTAAGACTGAAGCACACACACACATTAAGACTGAAGCACACACACATTAAGACTGAAGCACACACACACATTAAGACTGAAGCACACACACACATTAAGACTGAAGCACACACACACATTAAGACTGAAGCACACACACAAACCAAACAAACAAACAAAAAAATGGCACCACAGACAGATGTACTTCAGCCTATTTTATTGAAAATACTTTTTTTTCCCTCTAGTTTGTGATAAAAGTTTGATTTTTCGCCTTGTTCCGTGGTTGTGTTTAGTGTGAAGATTCTAGTGTTCATCGTCACATTCTCGGTGTGTGATCTGTTTCAGTGAGTTGTTCATGGATCATGTGTAGCACTCACTTCACAGTGACACACGTCCTTCTGGACTGAGCCCGGTTTAGATTAATCACAGTCAAATCCAAACTTGAATGGATGAAGTCACAAAGGAAGCAGTTTTTGAAGTTTCATCATTTCCTCCACAAACAAAACCTCCTGTTTTATCCTGCATAGAAAAAAAAAAAAAAGAAAAAAAGTCTAACCCTGTAGTTTAGATCTGTGCAAACATGACCTGAAATCTGAGTCTTGTATTTGTTTAAAAATCACAATTACTTTTTTTTCTCAAATGGTTCAGCCCGGAATCAAATGTTTATGAACTGTCAATAAACAATCAATAAAACATCCAGACAGTTTAGAACTCTGCCTCTCCAGCTCCAACGCTGCAGCCGGAAGAACACTCACACACACACACACACACCAGGACAACACACACACCAGGACAACACACACACCAGCACAACACACACACCAGCACAACACACACACCAGCACAACACACGACTAAATATAGGAAATAGATGGATTTGCGAACAACGTCACAGACAAACTGCCCACACAGACGAGCAGCAAAACATACACACACATACACACACACACACAGACACACACACAACACAGGCAAATACACATAGACACAACACAGACACATACACAGGCAAATATACACACACACACACACACACATACAGACACACACACATACACAGACACACATACACAGACAGCAGTGTTCCTCATGTTACAGTGAGAAGTTGTTGTGTTGTTAATTACACAAACAGAAGTGAGAATAGTTTATGGATCAGGACACTGGGGCGTTTCCTTCTGTCGGTGCACAGTCATAACGCTTCAGAGTTTCTGTGTCATTTGTTGTGATGTCAGTCGTCCTAAACTAGCAAACTCTGCCTCTTGTACTGTGGACAGGAGGACTGTCCAACCTGTAGCTCAGGAGCTACCAGCAGCTCTCCATGTCCTAAAAAGTATCTCACCAAAGGATTTCTGAATTATATGTATTGTACTAAATAACTCACATTTGATTAATTACCACTGCACATGTGTTATTTTGAACTTTGTGCACTAATAAATGGTTAATGGTTTAATGTTTTACAGACATCTCACTGAACATCTAAGGCTCGTTCTCTTATATCCAATCTGTTTCTTGCAACAGCTAAAAAGAGTAACTCTCCAACATTTTCATTTTGTAAAGGAGCTCACTGGACACAAAAGGCTGAGATCCCTGAAGTACAGTACAGTCATAGAACGTTTAGGCTAGTACAGGCAGTGTTGAGAAGGTGACTTTTAAAATGTATTCCGCTACAGATTACAGATTACATACCCCAAAATGTAGTTTGTAACGTAATCTATTAAGGTACTTAAAGTGAGTAACATAATCTGAATACTTTGGATTACTTGATTTGCTGTAGAGAAACAAAGATGAGGAAATCTTCACATAAGATGTTTTGTCTGCTAAAAGAAAATAAAAAGCCCAGACTTTACTGAACCAAATTAAAAATATTATTGATAGAAGACGAAGAGACACGTCCACACAACAGGATTTAGTCCTGTTAAATCCTGTTTTAGTCCTGTTTTAGACCTGGTTTAGATCTAGTTTAGACCTGGTTAAGATCTAGTTTAGATCTGTTTAGTCCTGGTTTATATCTAGTTTAGACCTGGTTTAGACCTGGTTTAGTCCTGGTTTAGACCTGGTTTAGACCTGGTTTAGTCCTGGTTTAGACCTGGTTTAGACCTGGTTTAGACCTGGCTTAGCTCTAGTTTAGACCTGGTTTATTTTCCAGCAATGAGTGGAATTACCGCAAAAAAACATAAACAAAATGTGAAAACAGGAAAATATCGCCATGTAATCCATTTATTCCAACAAAGTAACTGTAATCTATTTACCACTCACTGAAACAGTAACTGTAACTAAATACAGTTACTCATAATTTGTACTCTGATTATGTAACTCTGGTACATGTAATCTGTTACTCCCCAACACAGAGTACAGGGTACAGTACACAGTACACTACAGTACACAGTATACAGTACACAGTGCACTTTACAGTAGAGTACAGTACAGTAGTGTACAGTATCCAGTTATGACAGGTCATAAATTGTGATAAATATTTGAGCTACTTCACCTTAAGTTCATGTTCATATTAATAAGACAAAGAAGCTCAATAAAAACAAACTGCTGCATTCCAGTTTTCACACATTTGTGTGCGTCTTACAAAGCGTTAAATTCCGATCGCTCTTTGGTTTTAAACTTTTCTATTTAAATGTAATATTTCTGTAGATGAACTGAGTGGCGCTCGTTAGCACAGGATCATTAGGTCAAACCGCTGTAATGATGCAAATAAAAAGCAGACAAAAAACTCAGAGATGTCATTTTAATAAACTGATATCAGTGGATCATTTTGACATCACAACATTCAGACAAGACAAAACATTCTGGGTGAAGAAACAACAGTGACGGTAAAACAAGAGCTTCAGCCTGAGACAGAAGTGAGTCTCCTGCAGCCACAGAATAAACTGTCATTATGAGAACAGATGAAACTATTAAGATCTAAACACCACATGATCTGGTATTCTAAAGGGTAAGAACACACAAACCACACACACATGTACAAGAGCCAAAATCACACACTGTACTGAGCTCCAATAACACCTGGAATGTTAACCACTCTGCCACTGAGCATCTCCTGCTCCCTGACTGCAAACACATCTCCCAACGTTTGTGAACACGAAACATCTATTGGAATAAGCCAGGACTAAAACAGGACTAAACCAGGTCTAAAGTAGGACTAAACCAGGTCTGAAGTAGGACTAAACCAGGACTAAAACAGGACTAAACCAGGTCTGAAGTAGGACTAAACCAGGACTAAACCAGGACTAAAACAGGACTAAACCAGGTCTGAAGTAGGACTAAATCAGGACTAAAACAGGACTAAACCAGGTCTGAAGTAGGACTAAACCAGGTCTAAACCAGGACTAAACCAGGTCTGAAGTAGGACTAAACCAGGTATGAAGTAGGACTAAACCAGGTCTAAACCAGGACTAAACCAGGTCTGAAGTAGGACTAAACCAGGTCTAAAGTAGGACAAAACCAGGTCTGAAGTAGGACTAAACCAGGTCTAAAGTTGGACTAAACCAGGTCTAAAGTAGGACTAAACCAGGTCTGAAGTAGGATTAAACCAGGACTGAAGTTGGACAAAACCAGGAGGAAAGTTGGACCCAGGTTCCTGGTTAGGTCTAAACCAGCAACCAAACCAGGACTAGACAAAGGGTATGAGGTCAGTTTAGTCTGGGTGGTAGACCTGGTTTGGTCGTGTTCTAGTCCCAGATAAACCTTTTTCACAACAACAGGAAGTGTTGTGTAAGTGTAGAGTAAATGTCACTTCCGGTTCATGCTTTTCTGTGGTAAAATGTGTGTGTAAATGTGTGTCATTTTCTCCAGCACCAAATCTTCAACCAACAAACTCCACAAAGAATAAACATTCTTCATGAACAATTTATCCACAACTATCAAGAGAAGAAAGACCAAAACTTAAAGGAAACGACCACGCATTAGTGACACACTCAACTAAACTAATGTTATGATCACAAATAAAAGGAAATTGTTTACTCAATTTTAGAATTCAAATTAAAAATGGATTTCATGATGTAGATATTGGCATAGACAGAGAGATTTGTACAGTTTAAATGTGAGACATGTGACTGTGAACATCTGTAGCATTTGAACTGCACAAATCTGTCTGTCTATGTTAATATCTACAACATGAAAAAATATTAAAGGGCCCATCTCATGCAAAATCTACTTTTCAGAGCTTTCCACCTTCTAAGAGTGATGTGTGGCCCTTGTATTTGTCGCCAAAGTGTTTTTTAGATTGATTCAGCGTTTTTTTTAACAAATTGCAGTGTATTTCTGTCACCCTCCCACGTGACAACGAACTAAAGCTGCTACAACGATGATGCGGCAGATACACTTATGACGCGTTTGACGTAGCAGAAAGAGCTACACGTGTGTTAGTGTGTGTTAGTGTGTGTTGGTGTGTGTTAGTGTGTGTTGGTGTGTGTGTTAGTGTGTGTGTGTGTGTGTGTGTTGGTGTGTGTCGGTGTGTGTTAGTGTGTGTTGGTGTGTGTTGGTGTGTGTTGGTGTGTGTGTTAGTGTGTGTTAGTGTGTGTTGTGTGTGTTGTTGTGTGTGTTGTGTGTGTTGGTGTGTGTTAGTGTGTGTTAGTGTGTGTTGGTGTGTGTTGTGTGTTAGTGTGTGTTAGTGTGTGTTAGTGTGTGTGTGTGTGTGTGTGTTAGTGTGTTAGTGTGTGTGTTGTGTGTGTGTTGGTGTGTGTTGGTGTGTGTGTTGTGTGTGTTAGTGTGTGTTGGTGTGTGTGTTTGTGTGTGTTAGTGTGTGTTGGTGTGTGTTGTGTGTGTGTGTGTGTTGTGTGTGTTGGTGTGTGTTAGTGTGTGTTGGTGTGTGTTGGTGTGTGTGTGTTGTGTGTGTGTTAGTGTGTGTTGGTGTGTGTGTGTGTGTGTGTGTTAGTGTGTGTTTGTGTGTGTGTTGGTGTGTGTTAGTGTGTGTTAGTGTGTGTTAGTGTGTGTGTGTGTGTGTGTGTGTGTGTGTGTGTGTGTTAGTGTGTGTGTGTGGTGTGTGTTGGTGTGTGTTAGTGTGTGTGTAGTGTGTGTTAGTGTGTGTTGTGTGTGTTGTGTGTGTTGTGTGTGTGTGTGTGTGTGTGTGTGTGTTAGTGTGTGTGTGTGTTTGTTTAGTGTGTGTGTGTTAGTGTGTGTTAGTGTGTGTTAGTGTGTGTTAGTGTGTGTGTGTGTGTGTGGTGTGTGTTGGTGTGTGTGGTGTGTGTTAGTGTGTGTTAGTGTGTGTTAGTGTGTGTTAGTGTGTGTTCGTGTAGTTAGCTGGTCAGCGTGGGGCACAGGAAACAGCAGAGTTGTGGTTGGGCGCGCCCTGCTGCTCCGGAGCAGATTACAACTCTCTGAATTATTCACCAAAACAAGCTCCAGCATCAAATATTCATCACGCGTGTTTTCACCGGACCAACACATACACACACTCACCACACACACACACACACACACACAACACACACATTCACAATACACACACACTCACCACACACACACACACACACACACACACACAACACACACATTCACAATACACACACACTCGCCACACACATACACACACACACACTCACCACACACACACACTCACACACTCACCACACACACACACACACACACACACACAACACACACACTCACAACACACACACAACACACACTCACACACACCAGAGACACTCACTACACACACACCAGACACACACACAACACACACACACCAGACACACACACACAACACACACACACACACACACGAGACACACACACCAGACACAGACACACACACAACACACACACACACACACACACACACCAGACACACACACACACACACACACACACAGACACACACACACACACACACACACACACACACACACACACCAGACACACACACACACACACCAGAGACACAACACACACACCAGACACACTCACAACACACACACCAGACACACAACACACACACACACCAGACACACAACATACACACACAAACACCAGAGACACTCACAACACACAAACACCAGACACACTCACAACACACACACACACACCAGAGACACAACACACACAAACACACACACACAAACACACACACACTGTCAGAACTACACACACACACACACACACATACACAAACACACACAAACACAACCAGAACTACACACACATGCACACGCACACACACACACCAGAGACTCTCACAACACACACACACACAGAGACACTCACAACACACACACACACACCAGAGACTCTCACAACACACACACACAGAGACACTCACAACACACACACACACACCAGAGACTCTCACAACACACACACACAGAGACACTCACAACACACACACACACCAGAGACTCTCACAACACACACACACAGAGACACTCACAACACACACACACACCAGAGACTCTCACAACACACACACACACCAGAGACTCTCACAACACACACACACACCAGAGACTCTCACAACACACACACACAGAGACACTCACAACACACACACACACTCCAGAGACTCTCACAACACACACACACACCAGAGACTCTCACAACACACACACACACAGAGACTCTCACAACACACACACACACCAGACACACTCACAACACACACACACACCAGACACACTCACAACACACACACATCAGAGACACTCACAACACACACACAGACACTCACAACACACACATCAGAGACACTCACAACACACACACACACACCAGAGACTCTCACAACACACACACACCAGAGACACTCACAACACACACACACACCAGACACACTCACAACACACACACTCACAACACACACACATCAGAGACACTCACAACACACACACACACACACACCTGACACACACACACACCAGAGACACACACATACACACCAGAGACACTCACAACACACAAACACACACACACCTCTACATACATACACACCTCCACACAGAAACACACACACCTCCACACACACGCATACAAACACACACAAATGCATACAAACACACACACCTTCAAACACACACACACCTCCATAAACATACACCCCTCCACACACATGCACACAAACACACACCTCCGCATACTACACACCTCCACACACGCACACAAACACACACACACACACAAAAACACACACCTCTACATACATACACACCTCCACACACACGCACACAAACACACACACACACACAAACACACACCTCTACATACATACACACCTCCACACACATGCACACAAACACACACACACAAACACACACACAAACACACACCTCCGCATACTACACACCTCCACACACGCACACAAACACACACATACACACAAACACACACCTCTACATACATACACACCTCCACACACACGCACACAAACACACACACAAACACACATCTCCGCATACATACACAACTCCACACACGGACACAATCACACACACACAAACACACACCTCTGCATACATACACAACTCCACACACACTCACACAAACACACACATACCTCCACATACATACACACAAACACACACCTCCACATACATACACACGCACACACATTATAACATACATAACATACAGAAGAGGAGTGGAGGAAAAAGAGAGGAGAGGAGGAAGAGGAAGGGAAGAGAGGGAATGAGAGGAGGACACAGACAGAGACAGAGACAGTAGGAGCATGAGACAAACGGAGTGACATGTGAAGGAGCGCTGAGACACACACAAACGTTCTGATGGTTTCATATTTGTGCTGATGTGTTTGTGAAGCGCGCACACACACACACACACACACACACACACACACACACACACACACACCAAACACTGGATATTTTTACTGTTTGGCTCAAATGTGTGAGTGAAGGAAGATCTGGCAACCGACGACGATTCAACAACACTGCTCTTTTAGTTTGACAAGACACAGCCAAGAGACAGAAGAGGACAGGAGAGAGGGAGGAGAGGAGGAGAGAGGAGAGGGAGGAGAGGAAGATAGGGAGAGAGGAGAGGAGAGGAGGAGAGAAGAGAGGGAGAGGAGGAGAGGGGGAGAAGAGTGGAGGAGATGAGACAGGGAGGAGAGGAGGAGAGAGGGAGGAGACGGCCAAAAGAGACAGAAGAGGACAGGAGACAGGGAGGAGAGGAGAGAGGGAGGAGAGGAGACAGGGAGGAGAGGAGGAGAGAGGGAGGAGAGGAGACAGGAAGGAGGAGAGCAGAGAGGGAGGACAGGAGAGGAGAGAGGGAGGAGAGGAGACAGGAAGGAGAGGAGGAGAGAGGGAGGAGAGGAGACAGGAAGAAGGAGAGCAGAGAGGGAGGACAGGAGAGGAGAGAGGGAGGAGACAGCCAAAAGAGAGAGGGAGGAGATGAGGAGAGAGGAAGAAGAGGAGAGAGAGACGAGAGGAGGAGAGCAGAGAGGGAGGAGACAGCCAAAAGAGAGAGAGAAGAGAGGAGAGAAGGAGGAGAGGAGATGAGGGGTGATGAGAGTAAAGAGAGAGAGGGAGGAGAGGAGGAGAGAAGGAGAGAGGAGAGAGAAGGAGGAGACAGCCAAAATAGAGAGGGAGGAGAAGAGAGCCAAAAAAGAGAGATGGAGAGAGGCGAGGAGGAGGGAGGAGAGAGAGAGGGAGGAGAGGAGGAGAGAGAGGGAGGAGAGGAGGAGGAGAGAGAGAGAGAGAGAGAGAGAGAGAGAGGAGGCAGCCAAAAGAGAGAGAGATGGAGCGAGGAGAGGGAGGGAGGAGAGGAGACAGCCAAAAGAGAATGAAGATAGAGAAGAGGAGAGGAAATAAGAGGGAGACAGCCAAACGAGGGAAGCGAAGAGAGGATGAGATGGAGAGAAAGAGACAGGGAGCAGCCAAAAAAGAGAGGGAGAGGAGGAGAGAGGGAGCAGCCAAAAGAGAGAGAGCAGGCACTGAGCCACAGAGAGATGGAGATTAAAACTGAGCTCTTTAAAAACTGAAACTGAAACCAATAAAACCCAAGACAACAATGGAACTAAACCAGGACTAAACTAGAACTAAACCAGAACTAAACCAGGTCTAAACCAGGACTGAACCAGGACTACACCAGGACTAAACCAGGACTAAACCAGGACTACACCAGGACTAAACCAGGACTAAACCAGGACTACACCAGGACTACACCAGGACTAAACCAGGACTAAACCAGGACTAAACCAGGACAAAAGCAGGACCTAGTTTCGATCTCTTCATGTTGTGAAATGTCTGATGTTTGTGGGTGAGTTTAAAGTTCAGATGTTGATGGAGCAGAAGTTGTGTGTGTGTGTGTGTGTGTGTGTGTGTGTGTGTGTGTGTGTGTGTGTGTGTGTGTGTGTGTGTGTGTGTGTGTGTGTGTGTGTGTGTGTGGTTCTGACCGTGTGTGTGTGTTTGTGTGTGTGTAGTTCTGGCCGTGTGTGCGTGTGTGTGTGTGTGTGATTCTGACCGACGGTGTGTGTATGTGTTTGTGTGTGTGTGTAGTTCTGACAGTGTGTGTTAGGGTGTGTTTGTGTGTGTGTTTGTGTGTGTGTAGTTCTGGTCGTGTGTTGGGGTGTGTTTGTGTGTGTCTTTCTGTGTGTGTTTGTGTGTTGTGTGTGTGTGTTTGTGTGTGTGTGTGTAGTTCTGGCCATGTGTTTGTGTGTGTGTCAGTGTGTGTGCACTTGTGTGTGTGTGTGTGTGTGTGTGTGTGTGTGTTTGTGTGTGTTTGTGTATGTGTATGTGTGTGTGTTTGTGTGTAGTTCTGACCTTGTGTTTGTGTATGTGTGTGTGTAGTTCTGACCGTGTGTGTGTTTGTGTGTGTGTGTGTGTGTGTGTGTGTGTGTGTGTGTGTGTGTGTGTGTGTGTGTGTGTGTGTGTGTGTGTGTGTGTGCGTGCGTGTGTGTGTGTGTGTAGTTTTGACCTCTGACCCTGTGGATGGTTGTGTTATCATGTGAATTTTGAGTGAGTGGTCCAGTGGAGCTGACGTGGTCGGAAACATCACGACAACAAAAGCGACGCAGACTCAGACTGTTCCAAAAACCTTCACTCCAAGATCAAACGAGATCACACGAGATCACACGAGATCACACGAGATCACACGAGATCACACGAGATCACACACTCCGAGAAGAAACTACTGAAACACGAGTCACAGAAACGTCCAGGTCACACAAGAGTCTGAGCACAACACGACCAAAAACAAATCCATGAAAACACACACAATTACCAAACCAGAACAAAGACTAAACCAGGACTGAACCAGGACTGAACCAGGACTGAACCAGAACTAAACCAGGACTAAACAAAGACTACACCAGGACTAGACCAGGATAAAGACTAAACCAGAACTAAATCAGAACGAAGACTAAACCGGGACTAAACCAGGACTAAACCAAGACTAAACCAGGACAAAGACTAAACCAGGACTGAACCAGAACTGAACCAGGACTAAACCAGGATTAGACCAGGACTAGACTAGGACTGAACCAGGACTAAACCAGGACTGAACCAGGACTAAACCAAGGCTAAACCAAGACCAAGCCAGGTCTAATCCAGGACAAAGACTAAACCAGGGCTAAACCAGGACCAAAACGAGACTAAACCAAAACCAAGCCAGGACTAAATCAGAACTAAATCAAGACCAAGCTATGACTAAACCAGGACTAAAATAGGACGAAGACTAAACCAGGACTAAACCAGGACTAAACCAGGACTAAACCAGGAGTCTCAAACACTCGTTATTAGTGATAAATGTCACATTCTTGGTTGTCCTCAAAAAGCCTGTGAGGCCTCGAGAAGAACCAACATGAAAGCTGCTGGAGTGTGAGCAGAAGCAGAGTTTGGAGCCTCTGTTCTTCTCTGACCGCTGGAACACTCTTCATGTTCCACAACCATCTGGATGTTCTGAAAGTGCAGAGAGCACAGCCCAGACACGAGAGCTCTGTAATTGTGTTCCAGTCAATTCTGCCTTTTATTGTTGAAATCCTTTGTCCTCTGCTTTGGGGACACGCGGCTCCGCGGGAAATCACGGGATAAACAGGTCACACTCCCCCGAGCCGCACACACCACAACCCCCGACAAACACACACGTTCACATCTGAAATGAGCTGCAAGTTTGTCTCTGCACAAACGCACCACGACACAAGGGACACGGTTAAAGGGGACACGGTTTAAAGGGGAGATGTTTAGAGGGGAGATGTTTAGAGGGAGGGATGTGAGTCAAAATGACCGCGCAGGTTTTCGCTCTGGATTCCGTTAGATTCCGTTAGATTGGGAGCCTCACAGCAGCTCGTCTCTTTGTGACGCTCCGCGCGGACATTTTAAACCTTTGCAATAAAAATATGAATCTTAAATGTTGTTCCCATACGCTCGTGTCGCTCTGCCGCGTGTCTGCCGCTCTCGTATGCGGCAGAGCGCAGACACGCAGCGGGCAGGTGAGCGCGGTGCCGCGCGGTACCTACCGGAGCAGTTCCAGCCGGTGGGCGTCTGACAGTCGCTGAGGGAGGAGGGGAAGGCGCGCAGCTGCTCCACAGGTAACGCGGCGAGGAGCGACACAAGCGTCAACCGCAGCCAGCCGCCCGCGCCGCTCCAGCACCAGCCGCGCGGCAGAATCATGTCAGCGGCGACACGCGGCACAGGCAGGCGTCACAGGCGGCGGCGGGAGGCTCCGGAGGAATAACACACACACGCCGACGATCTCAGCTCTCCGTGGCCGCTCACAGCGCTCTCACACCGGGGCATCGTCCGCGCAGAAGAGCCGCCACCCCCATGCGCCAAAAGTTATCCATACGCGCTATCCGAATGCGCTGTTTTGTGACGCGGGCGATGCTGTAGGATCCCGGGGAGACGTGGAGGCACAAACACTGCGGGCACGCGGCAGAGGACGCGGTATTCCGTGGCGTAGTAATAAAATCCAATGTTCGAGGCGCGGAAACGGAGCGGTGCGACGCGGTAAAGGATCCTCCGTGCGTCCACCGCGGCGTCGCTCCCTCTGAGTCCGCGGAGAGAACAGCGCGCCGTGACTCTCTCTCTCTCTCTCTCTCTCTCTCTCTCTCTCTCTCTCTCTCTTTGATGGGGTTGATGGGGTCACGTGGTGTGTGATGGCGGGATGGAGGAGGAGAGAGAGGAGGAGAGGAGGGGATGGAGGAGAGGAACCGAGGAGATAAAGAAAGAGTGGAAAATCAACCCAAAGAAACCTGAGCAGTCAGGTCTGACCGGCAGAGGGCGCACAGACACCGGCGCCCGCACTGAGG
>NW_026570970.1:38765063-38827563 GCF_026225935.1 Boleophthalmus pectinirostris | reverse complement strand
TGTGTGTGTCTGTGTGTGTGTGTGTGTGTGTGTGGTGTGTGTGTGTGTGTCTGTGTGTGTGTGTGTGTGTGTGTGTGTGTGCTGTGTGTGTGTGTGTGTGTGTGTGTGTGTGTGTGTGTGTGTGTGTGTGTGTGTGTGTGTGTGTGTGTGTGTGTGTGTGTGTGTGTGTGTGTGTGTGTGTGTGTCTGTGTGTGTGTGTGTGTGTGTGTGTGTGTGTGTGTGTGTGTTGTGGTGTGTGTGTGTGTGTCTGTGTGTGCGTGTGTGTGTTTGGGTGTGTGTGTGTCTGTGTGTGTGTCTGTGTGTGTGTGTGTATCTGTGTGTGTGTGTTTGGGTGTGTGTGTGTCTGTGTGTGCGTGTGTGTGTGTTTGGGTGTGTGTGTTTGGGTGTGTGTGTGTGTGTGTGTGTGTCCTGTGTGTGCGTGTGTGTGTTTGGGTGTGTGTGTGTGTGTGTGTGTGTGTGTGTGTGTGTGTCTGTGTGTGCGTGTGTGTGTGTGTGAGGGAGTTGTTTAACATCACACACCAGTTCATCTGTTCTCGCTCCAACTACGTCTACGTTCAGTCTGCAGCCGGGGTCTCAAACTCAACTGACCTGGGGGCCACATTACATAAAGTGAGTGAGGCTGGGTCGCACTGAGTATTTGATAAATAGCGGTTGCATGAAAAAAAATGCCGTATGTGCACGTGTATGTGCACGTGTACTTGTATTAACAGATCCACTTAGACTCGTTGCTTCACAACTGCTGTAAGTTGAGTTTTGGGATGTAAACTGTGTTAATAATCTGTTGTTGTGAATCTGCATGGGCACCGACTGCAGCTTCATCTGTCAGTGCGGCCCGCGGTGGGGGGTGGGATTGTGCGTACATCTACCGCGGGCCGCACTGACATTATATTTTGAACATGAACAGATGATTTGTTTTAAGGTTGAGAAGGAGAAGGACGAGGTTTTTGGTCGTGGTGTTTTGTGGGGCAGTGGCAGCAACGTCCGGAGAAAAGAACATGTGAGTGCAGAGTCACAGAGTGGAGGGATTGATCTGTGCTTCACTGCTTCACTCACACAGAGTCACACAGTTTTTGAGAGAGAAGAATGTGTACGTTTGTGACGTGTAAATCTGTGTATCATTCATTCATTCCTTTTTCACAATAAAACCAAAAATAAGAAAACAAACACAAAAAAAACATTATTTAGTTCATTATTTGTCTCCAAAATCAAACTGAAAAAACAGATAACATTTTTTTTTTTTTTTCAGTTTTCAATTTTGTGTTTAAATGAATAATTAAAAAAACAGATATCGGCCGTTTCCTGTGTATATATCTTAAAGTGAGATGCCAGACTTTTGCACTGCATACGGACTGAACCAGGACTAAAATAGGACTAAACAGGTCTAAATCAGGACTGAACCACGACTTAACCAGGTCTAAACCGGTCTCAGTCCCAGTCTCTCAGTCCTGGTCTCAGTCCTGGTCTGGTCCCAGTTCCTGATCACCCAACAGGCTACACATGTGCACCTCTAGGCCCGTCCTGACACTCCTGGTTCAGTCCTGGTTCAGTCCTGGTTCAGTCCTGGTTCAGTCCTGGTTAAGTTGTGGTTCAGTTGTGGTTCAGTCCTGGTTCAGTCCTAGTTTGGGACTTAGACCAGGACCAGACCAGGACTGAGACCAGTTTAGTCCTTACATACTGTTCATTTCTGAAGCCTTTACAGTTTGGTTCAGTTCAAATTTGACCTGGAATAAGAATTTACTCGTAAGTGTCTAAACCAAATGACCAGATCTATTTAGAATGTTTAAATAATCTGTCCCACATGAATAAATATATGTATTCTATAAATATAATGTTTGAGAGAGCAGGAAAAGTTTTTTGTTTTTTTTTTAACATTTTACAACAGTCGTTTTTGTAGAAAAACATCTACTATCACAAGTATCATGTCCTGTTTTACAAAACACATAAAAACATAAAAGCCATTATGATTTATATATATATTTTACTGCATTTGAAAATGACATGAATATTCTGGAACTGTAGAAATGTGTAATATATCCATGTTTCTCCACTGCAGCCATTCTGTTTATTTCAATCTAGTCAGTGTGTTTAAAGCAGTGGTAGGAAACTTTGTGTATATGAGACTTGCATCTGTGTTTCCCACATTTGCAGCAGGTTGTAGCTGTTTTGCAGTCCTTTTTTTTTTTTTGCAAGTTACATCTTCTTCTCTTCTGTGTCCTTGTGTTGGTTTCTGGTGTGATTTCTTGATCTGGGTCAGGTTCAGATCACTGCACTGGCCTCACCAACGCTGCTGAAGCTGCTGAAGCTGCTGAAGATGCTGTGTGTGGAAACTGGTGTCATCTTTGCATACAGGGAGTCACAAGGGCCTTTCCAAGCTCCTCCAGAAAAGAACCTCCTCCAGTTCCTCTTGCTTCCTGTCCAGGTTGGGTTCAGCTCACTCCATAGACAAAGCGAGCCAGCAAAGCGGGTCAGCAGGAGGTTCCTCTTGCAGCTGTATGTGTCTTTTACTTTGTCAAGGTTTTCCACTCCTCCTTTATTGGCATTGAAGTCAAGGATGATGATGATGATGATGATGATGGTGGAGCTTCCAGGAGGTCACCTCTGCAGTCATATGTAATGTGCTCATAAGGACGACATTCTTGTTCTTCTTTTACATGTATGAGACAACTGTGGTGTCCTGAGTGAACTTATTCAAACTTAGAAGAAAAGATCTCTCCCCCTTGATTGACTTGTGTTGCTTCTGTGCAATTTTGCTTCATTTGACCTGCACTGACAGAGCTAAAATCCATCTCAATTAGATACGGGTCAAAACTGACCCAAACCAGCCTCACTGTCCAAAATATTTGTAGCACCTGTACAAAAGTATAACATTTTAAAATATTTTCATTTTTGTGTATTTTGGCCAAATTTAGGAAAAGTCGTCAAATTTCAGGATCAAAGAATGATGCGTAGGGTATCATGTTTTACACCAGGGGTGTCAAACTCATTTTGGTCCGAGGGCCGTATCGAACCTACTTTGATCCCAAAGGGGCTGGATCAGAAAACTCATTGCTGTTTTTGGGGTTTATATGCCATAAGTTCAAATATTTGTGCAGAGAAATGCAAATCTATTACGGAAATCTTTTTTTAATTGATGAACTCTTTCTTTTACAGAATATTATAATATTATGAACAACCTGAA
Source organism: Boleophthalmus pectinirostris (assembly GCF_026225935.1). Lineage (NCBI taxonomy): Eukaryota > Metazoa > Chordata > Actinopteri > Gobiiformes > Gobiidae > Boleophthalmus > Boleophthalmus pectinirostris. The sequence goes on along the minus strand of NW_026570970.1, from coordinate 38,824,385 downwards.
ACTTTAAGAAAATCCTGCACTCGGCTCTACTTTTCTCATGTTGGACATATTTCTGATGAGGGTGTCACGGTCAACAGTCAAAACGATCGTCCTTTAAGAGCGTTTGGAAAGAGACAAGTCTTCATTTGTGCTGCTCTGGTGGGAGGGGCCACGTACAGAGACTCTACTCTGGTGGGAGGGGCCACGTGCAGAGACGCTGGAGACACTGCTATGATAAGCGCCACAGAAAATTAACAATATTTTAATAAAAAATAGAATTAAAATATTTTAGTAGAAAATCAGCCGAGGGCCAGATTAAAGGTCTTGGAGGGCCGGATCTGGCCCCCGGGCCGCATGTTTGACACCTGTGTTTTACACAGTTACTACTGTTACTACTAATGTCACTGGCTTCCTGTGCCTCAGAGAATAGACTTTAAAGCAGCTCTGCTTGTGTACAAGTCTCTCCACGGCCGAGCACCAAAGTCCATCTGTGACATGTTAGTGTCATATCAACATCTCACACTCTGAGGAGCTCAGGGACCGACCTCCTGCTGGTGCCCAGAGTCAGAACTAAACAAGGGGAGTCAGCGTTTCAGGTTCATGCAGCTAAAACCTGGAACAGTCTTCCTGAACATGTGAGACAGACTCTTCTGTGACGCTGTTTAAATCCAGACTCAAAACATTTCTGTTTAACTGTGCAAATAACTGAAAGGTTTTCATTCCACACTCTTCTCTCCAATTTATGTCTCTCTTTTTTAATTTTAATCTTCATGATTATTTATGTTTTGATTTGTTTTTATTATGATTTTAATGTATTTCTTATTCTGTAAAGCACTTTGAATTACTTTGTGTACGAATTGTGCTATACAAATAAACTTGCCTTGCCTTGCCTTGCCTAATGTCAAAACGGGGGAGGGGGGGTTTAGTTTTTTTGAAAACTGAAAAAAACTACTCGTTATCCATTCCTGGGGTTCATTTGGGTGTTGGAGACAAATAATGAAGAAAAATGTTGTTTTTTCGTTTTCTTATTTTTTGTTTTAATTTGAAAAACAAATGAACAAATGATACACAGATTCATGTAGGTGGATGAATGTGACCTGACCGTTCAGACTGAAGTCACATGTCAAAAGATCAGATATGTTTGGGTTTCAGGAGCACATATCCAAGTGTCCTGGGTCACAGTTGAAAAAATCAGATCTGTGTGGTTCAGACTGTCATTAAAAGATCAGATACAGGAACATAGAGGCCAAAAAACTGGATTTGGGTCACTTCAGGCTGCAGATTCTGATCAGACTGTTAAAACAAAGGTTAAAACAAAGCTCAGGTTAAAACCTCATTTGAGTAACAGAGCTTCAGACAGACAGTGTTGGGAAGGTGACTTTTAAAATGTATTCCCCTACAGATTACAGATTACATACCCCAAAATGTAGTTTGTAATGTAATCCATTAAGTTACTAAAAGTGAGTAATGTAATCTGAATAGTTTGGATTACTTGATTTGCTGTAGAGAAGCAAAGACTCCGATATCTCATAACATAAGATGTTTTGTCTGCTAAAAGAAAATAAAAAGCCCAAACTTTACTGAACCAAATTAAAAATATTATTGATAGAAGATGAGGAGACACGTCCACACAGCAGGATTTAGTCCTGTTAAATCCTGTTTTAGACCTGGTTTAGTCCTGGTTTAGTCCTGGTTTAGTTCTGGTTTAGTCCTGGTTTAGTTCTGGTTTAGACCTGGTTTAGTCCTGGTTTAGTTCTGGTTTAGTCCTGGTTTAGTTCTGGTTTAGACCTGGTTTAGTCCTGGTTTAGACCTGGTTTAGACCTGGTTTAGACCTGGTTTAGTCCTGGTTTAGTTCTGGTTTAGACCTGGTTTAGTCCTGGTTTAGTTCTGGTTTAGACCTGGTTTAATCCTGGTTTAGTCCTGGTTTAGACCTGGTTTAGTCCTGGTTTAGTCCTGGTTTAGACCTGGTTTAGATCTAGTTTAGACCGGGTTTTAGTCCTGGTTTAGTGTCCGGCAATGAGTGGAATTACCAAAAAAAAAAGTTAACGTCACACCTCTGGAGAATGTTGATGACAGAGTATCAGCAGGCGGTTCTTTCCAACACTCTTCTCTTCTGGTGAAACTGAGCAGAAACATGACTCAGGCCCGTGTGTGCTGTGTACGTGTGCTCCATAAACACGACCCGAGCTTTTTATCACCGTCTCGTCCTCCTCGATTTTATTCGAACATAATCATTGACTTTTATATTCGAACATAATCATTGACTTTTATATTACAACATGATCATTGACTTTTACGGTGCACCGCTGTTTTGAACCCACGTCCCCTCCGCCTGTACCACCTGCGCTCATCATCACAAACGGAAATGTCAGCGCGTTCTGGAGTGTTTCTGATCATCATAAAATATCAAAGGGCTCTTGTGTGTGTGTGTGTGTGTGTGTGTGTGTGCGGATGGGATGGTATCGGCCGGGAGGACAGGCTCAAGTGTGTGTGTGTGTGTGATATGTAATATGATTGAGAACAATAGAAAAAAGACATATCAGAGGGGGGATTGTATCGGCCAAGAGGACAGGGGTAAATGAAAGAAGATGTGTAAACAGAGGAGATTGTATCGGCTGAGAGGACAGGCCACGACAAAGGACACGTGCATCATCAAAACAGAGCGTGGAGGATTGTATCGCTCAAGAGGACATGGTAAACGAGTGTGTGACATGACCGAGGACAAAAGGAAAAAGACCTGCAGGATCATATCGGCCGAGAGGACAGGGAAAAACTCATTCATGAACAACATTGTCAGTTTTCCATTGTATGGGCTAAAAGGACAGATTTTAAAGGTGTACTATGAAACTTTTGGGTTGGGAGTCTGTTTCCTGCTTGTTTCTATGGAGAGTAAATGAAATCTGCGTATCATTTGTTCATTTGTTTTTCAAAATGAAACCAAAAATAAGAAAAGGAAAAAACAACAATTTTCTTCATTATTTGTTTCCAAAATCAAACTGAAAAAACTGATAATTATTTGTGTTTTCAGGTTTCAATTTTGTGTTTAAATGAATAATGGAAACCAGAACTAAACCAGGTCTAAACCAGAACTAAAAACCAGAACTAAACCAGGTCTAAACCAGAACTAAACCAGGTCTAAACCAGGTCTAAACCAGAACTAAACCAGGTCTAAACCAGAACTAAACCAGGTCTAAACCAGGTCTAAACCAGAACTAAACCAGGTCTAAACCAGGTCTAAACCAGGTCTAAACCAGAACTAAACCAGAACTAAACCAGGACTAAACCAGAACTAAACCAGGTCTAAACCAGAACTAAACCAGGACTAAACCAGAACTAAACCAGGACTAAACCAGAACTAAACCAGGTCTAAACCAGAACTAAACCAGGACTAAACCAGAACTAAACCAGGTCTAAACCAGGTCTAAACCAGAACTAAACCAGGACTAAACCAGAACTAAACCAGGACTAAACCAGGACTAAACCAGAACTAAACCAGGTCTAAACCAGGTCTAAACCAGAACTAAACCAGAACTAAACCAGGACTAAACCAGAACTAAACCAGAACTAAACCAGAACTAAACCAGAACTAAACCAGAACTAAACCAGGTCTAAACCAGAACTAAACCAGGACTAAACCAGGACTAAACCAGGTCTAAACCAGAACTAAACCAGGACTAAACCAGAACTAAACCAGGACTAAACCAGAACTAAACCAGAACTAAACTAGAACTAAACCAGGACTAAACCAGAACTAAACCAGAACTAAACCAGGAACTAAACCAGGACTAAACCAGGACTAAACCAGAACTAAACTAGAACTAAACCAGGACTAAAGCAGAACTAAACCAGAACTAAACCAGGACTAAACCAGGACTAAACCAGAACTAAACCAGGACTAAACCAGAACTAAACCAGGACTAAACCAGGACTAAACCAGGACTAAACCAGAACTAAACTAGAACTAAACCAGGACTAAACCAGCAGAAACTAAACCAGAACTAAACCAGGACTAAACTAAACCAGGACTAAACCAGAACTAAACCAGAACTAAACCAGGTCTAAACCAGGACTAAACCAGGACTAAACCAGGACTAAACCAGGACTAAACCAGGACTAAACCGCACTGCGCACTGGAACAGGATGGACAGCACTCATGCTGAGCGAGTGTGTGACAGACTCAGAGGATTTCACCGGGATCAGTAGTCTGCTTTTTTGAGGTTTGTTATCGATACCGGTCAAACGTAGGTTAAATACAGTACAGTTTAGTAACAAAACAATCTATTTAGCTGTACCTTTTTTTTTTTTTTTTTTTCTTCTTCTTCTTCTTTTGTTTGGAAAAATGCTATTATATAATTTAACTTGACGTGTATTAATACAGTACAATTTTAATAAGGGAATAGTTTCTATACACAGTTTGAAAGTCTTAATGTTAACAACTCTGGTTGGGTTGGGGAGAAGGCTGCCCCCCCCCACCCCCACCCCCCCACCCCCTTTTTTTTTTTCTCTTCTCTTTTGCTCTGATTTTTGTGCTCAAGAGACAACTTGCTCTTGGCAAGAAGGAGCCTACGCAGAGTAGGACTGATTCTCCCAAATTGTAAGGAAGGACAATTATGGACAGAAGGATTGGGCAAATTAGTGCCCCAGTGGTGGAAGCTGTTCTGTTGTTTTGTCTTGTGTTCTGGTTCTGTTGTTCTGATTTCAATAGTACAGTCGGCATATTTACCTGTGATCTCTGGAATGACTGATGCAAATTTTAGAGTAGCCTCCTGGAATGTAAATGGTCTTAATAACCCTGTTAAAAGGAGTAGAGTAATGTCATGGATAAAAAAGGAAAAAATACAAATAATGTTTCTTCAAGAAACTCATCTTTCTCAAATAGAACATGAGAAATTAAAAAGGTTTGGTTACAACAATACTTTTAGTAGTTCATTTAAATTAGGACATAAAAGAGGAGTCACAGTGTTAATACACAATTCAATTCATTTTGAATACATGAAACAAATAAAGGATAATGAAGGCAGATATGTCCTGGTACAATGTAAAATTGAAGGTAGATTAGTCACTCTCCTCTCTGTTTACCTGCCCCCAGATTGTGATTTAAATTTTTTCAAGAAAATATTAGATCTGATTTCTTCAGAAACACAAGGGGTCCTGATATGTGCGGGTGATTTTAATACAATCATGCACAAAAATGACACCTCTAATACTAAGAGAATGGTCACACCACAAAGTAAATTATTAAGAAAAGGTCTGAACGACTTGGGCTTGTTTGATGTTTGGCGAGAGATGCATCCATCTGAGAGGGATTATACCTTTTTTTCCTCCCCTCATGCAGTGCATTCAAGAATAGATTTTTTCTTCATGCTGGTTAATGATAAACATAGGATACAAAGTTGTGAAATTGGTACTAGGGGATTGTCAGACCACACACCCATGTATCTAACACTTCACTTAGATACTAGACCTAAAAAGACAATATGGAGACTAAATACTGGTTTACTAAATAATAAAAAAGTGATGGGGAACATAAAAGATGAGATAAAAAGTTTTTTGGAACTAAATGATAATGGGCTAGTTGATCCTAATATTCTTTGGGACACCTTGTTATTAGAGTCAAATTCATATCATTGAGTACAGCAATTAAGAAAGAAAAGGAGAGAACATTCAAAGAACTAGATAAATCATTAAAGGAACTGGAACATAAGCACTCTAAAACCCAAAGTAGTCAGATATTAGAAGAAATTAAAATAAAGAAAAAACAAATTTCAGACTTGTATAAAGAAGAAGAAGAGAAAAAATATAAATTTTTAAAACAGTCCTACTATGAAACTAGTCCAAAAGCTACAAAACGTCTGGCCCAAAAAATACATCAAAAACAAATACTATACTCTGTTCAATAACCGACCCCGAGACAGGAATCTTAGAAAGAGATCTGGATAAGATTGATGCAGCGTTTCAGACCTACTAGAAGAAGCTGTATACACAGCCTAAATGTATAAATGCAGAAAAGATAATAGAGTTTCTTAATTCTATAGGAAAACAACAGAACGAATGGCTAACTAAGCCAATTCATAAAACTGAATTAGAAAAGGCTCTAAAGAAACTTAAAAATAACAAAACACCTGGTACAGATGGCCTACCAGCAGAATGGTATAAAGCATTTGAAGATGATTTGCTACCAGTTCTTCTAAAATCTATGAACTGGACATTAGAAAACATGTCAACACCTCCATCATGGACAGAAGAATCATTACGGTCATACCCAAAGAGGGTAGAGACAAAACTCAGTGCAGTTCATACAGGCCCATCTCAATATTAAATCAGGATTATAAACTGTATGCATCTATTTTTATCCAACAGGTTGAATTCTTTAATTTCAGATTTAATAGACGAAGATCAAACTGGATTTGTCGCGGGAAGACAAACACAGGATAATAACACAGAACTAAACTAACTAAAACAGAACTAAACCAGGACTAAAACAGAACTACACCAGGACTAAAACAGAACTAAACCAGAACTAAACCAGGACTAAACCAGGTCTAAACCAGGTCTAAACCAGGACTAAACCAGAACTAAACCAGGACTAAACCAGGTCTAAACCAAGACTAAACCAGGTCTAAACCAGGACTAAACCAGGTCTAAACCAGGTCTAAACCAGACCTCAGTCCTGGTCTGGTCCGGTCCCAATCTCAGTCCTGGTCTCAGTCCTGGTCTCAGTCCTGGTCTCAGTCCTGGTCTGGTCCTGGTCTCAGTCCTGGTCTGGTCCTGGTCTGGTCCTGGTCTCAGTCCTGGTCTCAGTCCTGGTCTCGGTCCTGGTCTTAGTCCTGGTCTCGGTCCTGGTCTCAGTACCTGGTCTCGGTCCTGGTCTCAGTCCTGGTCTGGTCCTGGTCTCAGTCCTGGTCTCGGTCCTGGTCTCAGTCTTGGTCTCGGTCCTGGTCTCAGTCCTGGTCTGGTCCTGGTCTCAGTCCTGGTCTCAGTCCTGGTCTCCGTCCTGGTCTCAGTCCTGGTCTGGTCCTGGTCTGGTCCTGGTCTCAGTCCTGGTCTCAGTCCTGGTCTCAGTCCTGGTCTCAGTCCTGGTCTGGTCCTGGTCTCAGTCCTGGTCTCAGTCCTGGTCTCAGTCCTGGTCTCAGTCCTGGTCTGGTCCCAGTCTCAGTTCTTATTCATTTGAACACAAAATCGATAACTGTAAAATGAATCGTTATCCTTTTTTTGGTTTTGGAAACAAATAATGAAGAAAATGATTGTTTTGGTTGTTTTCTTACTTTTGGTTTTATTTTGCAAAATGAATGAATGAATGACACATGGATTATATGACACAGTGTGACATTAAACAGCTCGACTTTACATTTATTTAATTACAGGTGCTTTTATGTGTCAAAAATAGGAAAAACAGATATTGTGACTGTGAGCGGGGTCGCCTCTCCACAGATCTGACCTGGAACTTGGTCTAGTTTGGTCTCCATTTGCTTAATTCCTACTTAAGTAAAAGTAACCAGTTATAATTTGAGTAAAAGTTACTTAGTTACTTAGTAAAAAGGATGAGTCTAATCCAGAACAAGTAGTTTGAATCAACTTTTAGGTGATACAAACTTAGTTCAGAGCAAACAACTGAGCTTAACACTGACACTGAACTGCTATAGAACTTTGTAGAACTTAGAACTTTAACTGCATAACAAATTTAACTCATTAAACAAATTAACAATTTGACAAATTCTGAATTATATGATCACAACAACTCACTGCAATAAAAAAGAAAGAGAATTAAACCAAAATCAAAGTATGTCAAATGAAAATGTTGCACACATTCACACTGACGCTGATATAAGAAATGAAACATTTCCATGACGACCTCGATCTGTGGCTCTGTGGCTCCAGCATCATCAGGTTGACCTGAGACAGACGGAGGTTCTGTTCACTGACTCAACATTCTAGAGTGAAAATGCAGCGTGTGCAAACCCACAATATTTACTTTTTCTACATGTGTCTCTATGGTGGAATGTTGAGCAGTTAGCAGGGAGACAGTGACAAATAAGTTTTACGAGGGTCTTAAGTTCAGAAAAAATACAAAATGGATTTAAAGAGCACAGTTTCAGGAGCCTGAGATGAGTCCGAGTGTTCATGGTCATGTTTAGGAGTTTGGTTTTCAGTTGGGTGACCAGATTTTCAAAATTCTAAACTGGGACACGCTGGGTTGGGATGCTTGGTATAAATAAAACAGTGAAAAGAGCGAGTAAGATTGTGCATTCTTGTGTCTTAATCTGAGGGACTTCTGACTCTGCAGTTTTTTGCTTTTTGGTCGTTCACAAACACAGTTTTCTGTATTTTGGCAAAACAAATGACAACTTATGCTCCTCTTTACTGTTGCTGTTGGGATGGGATTAGTCAAAAATTGTGATAGTCCTGTTTTAGTCCTGGTTTAGACCTGTTGTAGTCCTGGTTTAGTCTTAGTTTAGTCCTGGTTTAGATCAAATTGGTCAAAAATAGGGAAACCTGGGACATTTCTTGTATAAAACTGGGACAAATCAATAGTTTGTTTAAATCCGCTGGGACAGGGGACACAGGCTCAAAACTGGGACTGTCCCGGGGAAACAGGGACGTCTGGTCTGGTTTTCAGCAAAAAGGTGAAAGTGACTAACTGTAATGTTATTTGAGAGTTATTTGTATTTGCTTTATAAGTGGAACAAGCTTCTACACAGAGGAAAGTCCATGTCATGTTCCACCTGCATTTTGGGGGGAAAATATAAGAACAGTTAGAGCAGGAATCCCTGGAGATGGTCTGAGAGAAGCAGAGAGAGCAGTTCCTCATGTCAAAGCTGAAGCAGATTTCACTCAACAGATTTAGGGATTTGAAATGAGGCAATGTTTAAATATTTGTGGATGTTTTTGTATTTGTGGGTTTGGCGTACAGACTAGTTCAGATTCTTCTCAGAATGGTGGATTTGACTGAAAATAAGTGGGTTACAGATTCCCATTAATGTTTCACATATTTATGAGGTGGATCGTTTCCTTTTAACAGAAGCTCGACAAACAAAAATGAATTAAGAAAAAGTACAAGGGCTCGTGTCAGGCCCCTCAGAACATGAAGAGGTTAAAATAAAACTCAGACTTTAGAGACTCTGACAGAGTAGTGCCTACAGTTAGCGTCACACTTGCAGTGAAAATGCAATGTATTTCTGACAGAATGATATATTTATAAGATTATCCTTCTCAGTGTAAATATAATCTTTTATTTATCATATTTCACTTTACATCTGTGTAAATGTGTGACCTCAGTTTGTATTTTTAACAGTAGTGGAGACAGGAATCAGTAAAGAAAACACATGGGAATTTACTACAGCATTTTCAGAAATGTTTTGTAATTATTTGCTTTGCCCCCACCAGAGGAAAGATACTCAAACATGACATCATGCATTCAATCGAAAATAAACACTAAAGTCAACCAACCATCCGGCCACCATCTCACCGATCATACAAAAACACCTTTGTGCTCACAGAGAAGGCTGGCAGAGAAGACAAAAATGTATTTTGTGGGCAAAAGCAGGAATGAATAAGGCACAGTTTCACTTGGACTAAGGTTACTGAGGGGTGGTGGGATATAAAATAAACCAGCCCAAGAACCAGCCCAAACTCAAGACCAAAACCAAGACCAGAGATCAGCTCAGAGCCACGACTCGACTCCCTGAACAGCATGGCTTCATCACAGAGGTAACCAGTGTTTATCTGGGCTAAAATCTAGTTACATTTGATATGTTCAGTGAACTTAACTTCTGTACAGAGCTGAAAGGGCCATTATGATATTTCATTGCTCCGGGAATCGCTCCCACACTAGTATAACTCTATCCTTTTTTTTTTTTTTTTATTGAATAATACATAATATAAGTCGCCTCTCTGTAGATCTGACCTGTAACTTTGCCTGGTAGGGTCACCTGCTTGGCTCTATGGAGAGTGGAGATGGAGGTTTAATGCCATACTGTGGAACATTCCATAATAATATACACTTCAGAGTCTTGTTACTGTACTGTCATCATTCTACTTCTCTCCACACTCTGTGGTGGTGAGATACTATTGTAGCCACTGCTGCCCTGGGACAGACTGACAGAAGTGAGGCTGCCAGTCTCCGACCACCAACACTCACACACGACTTTTATACCAGGCACTGTGGGTCATTCATTTATTTATTTAAAAAACATACAAACATTTAAAAGAGTTCATGACAGTCTTGTAAAAGGAGAAGAAGAAGCTGCCTTAGCGTATAGAAGAGTGTACACAAAACTAAACTCATAGTTACAAGTTACAGTTTCATTTTCATATTAGTGTTTTGCCTGTGGACACAATAACAGAACTTGATTCTATTGGGATCGATGCTCTGATCTTTGAGTTGGTGGACAAATGCTCTAACCACTGAACAACCATTATATCTCCTAATTATTCATTTCAACAAATGTTAAATTCAGCCTTTATAATCATTAAATTCATATTTTTGCTGTGTTTCCTGCAGAGAGGAGCTGCAGACTTTGCTGCAGCAGTACATTTCAGCCTGCTACAGTGACATACACATCCTCAGAATCTTCACTAAAACAAGTGACCAGTGGGAAAAGGCTCGGCTGGCCGAGGTGCAGGAGCTGGACCAGAGCGGACTGTCCGAGCTGCAGATTGGAGCTGTCCTGGAGAAGACTCTGGTTGGGCTGAAGGACCTGCAGAACTTTCTGGAGGCTGTGGAGCGTCTGGCGGCTTCTTCACTCCCTGTGTTTATGCAGCAGAAGAAACCTGTGGTGGATCTCCCTGAGCAAGTGTATGGACTGGTTCTGTCATCCCATGTCCTCGCTCCTCTGCTCCTCCTCTTCAAGAACGACAATGAGCTGTTCTTCAAGGCAAAAGTGCCCAACCAAAAGATCTTCCAGGACCAGCTCAACATCTACATCCAGACTGCCAGCATCCTGTGGGATAGATTTAAACACAGGTGAGACAAGCCTTAAACAGCTATGATTTGTCTGGTGAGATGTGTCGTCCCTCAGTCATCCAGCTAGATCCACAAAATACTAAATACAAAATACTAATCTGTCAACAGGCCAAAAGCTTTGTGTGTGTTTACCTCTGTGTGTGTCTGCCTCTGTGTGCGTCTGCCTCTGTGTGCGTCTGCCTCTGTGTACGTCTGCCTCTGTGTGCGTCTGCCTCTGTGTGCGTGTGTGTCTGCCCCTGCGTGTGTCTGCCTCTGTGTGTGTCTGCCTCTGTGTGCGTCTGCCTCTGTGTGCGTCTGCCTCTGTGTGCGTGTGCATCTGCCTCTGTGTGCGTCTGCCTCTGTGTGCGTCTGCCTCTGTGTGCGTGTGCATCTGCCTCTGCGTGTGCGTCTGCCTCTGTGTGCGTCTGCCCCTGTGTGTGCGTCTGCCCCTGCGTGTGCGTCTGCCCCTGCGTGTGCGTCTGCCTCTGTGTGCATCTGCCTCTGTGTGCGTCTGCCTCTGTGTGTGCGTCTGCCCCTGTGTGTGTCTGCCTCTGCGTGTGCGTCTGCCTCTGTGTACGTCTGCCTCTGTGTGCGTCTGCCTCTGCGTGTGCGTCTGCGTCTGTGTGCATCTGCCTCTGTGTGCGTCTGCCCCTGCGTGTGTCTGCCTCTGCGTGCGTCTGCCTCTGTGTGCGTCTGCCTGTCTGTGTGCGTCTGCCTCTGTGTGTGCGTCTGCCCCTGCGTGTGTCTGCCCCTGCGTGTGTCGTCTGCCTCTGCGTGTGCGTCTGCCTCTGTGTGCGTCTGCGTCTGTGTGCGTCTGCCTCTGTGTGTGCGTCTGCGTCTGTGTGTGTCTGCCTCTGCGTGTGCGTCTGCCCCTGCGTGTGTCTGCCCCTGCGTGTGTCTGCCTCTGCGTGTGCGTCTGCCTCTGTGTGCGTCTGCCTCTGTGTGCGTCTGCCTCTGTGTGTGCGTCTGCGTCTGTGTGTGTCTGCCTCTGCGTGTGCGTCTGCCCCTGCGTGTGTCTGCCCCTGCGTGTGTCTGCCTCAGCGTGTGCGTCTGCCTCTGTGTGCGTCTGCCTCTGTGTGCGTCTGCCTCTGTGTGTGCGTCTGCGTCTGTGTGCGTCTGCCTCTGTGTGTGCGTCTGCCCCTGCGTGTGTCTGCCCCTGCGTGTGTCTGCCTCTGCGTGTGCGTCTGCCCCTGCGTGTGCGTCTGCCTCTGCGTGCGTCTGCCTCTGTGTGCGTCTGCGTGTGCGTCTGCCTCTGTGTGCGTCTGCCTCTGTGTGCGTCTGCCTCTGTGTGCGTCTGCCTCTGTGTGCGTCTACCTCTGTGTGTGCGTCTGCCTCTGTGTGTGTCTACCTCTGTGTGTGCGTCTGCCTCTGTGTGCGTCTACCTCTGTGTGTGCGTCTACCTCTGTGTGTGCGTCTGCCTCTGTGTGTGTGTCTGCCTCTGTGTGCGTCTGCCTCTGTGTGCGTCTGCCTCTGTGTGTGCGTCTGCCTCTGTGTGCGTCTGCCTCTGTGTGCGTCTGCGTGTGCGTCTGCCTCTGTGTGCGTCTGCCTCTGTGTGCGTCTGCCTCTGTGTGCGTCTACCTCTGTGTGTGCGTCTGCCTCTGTGTGTGTCTACCTCTGTGTGTGCGTCTGCCTCTGTGTGCGTCTACCTCTGTGTGTGCGTCTGCCTCTGTGTGTGTCTAGCTCTGTGTGTGCGTCTGCCTCTGTGTGCGTCTGCCTCTGTGTGTGCGTCTGCCTCTGCGTGTGCGTCTGCGTGTGCGTCTGCCTCTGTGTGCGTCTGCCTCTGTGTGCGTCTACCTCTGTGTGCGTCTGCCTCTGTGTGTGTCTACCTCTGTGTGTGCGTCTGCCTCTGTGTGCGTCTACCTCTGTGTGTGCGTCTGCCTCTGTGTGTGTGTCTGCCTCTGTGTGTGCGTCTACCTCTGTGTGTGCGTCTGCCTCTGTGGCGTCTGCCCTGTGTGCGTCTGCCTCTGTGTGCGTCTGCCTCTGTGTGCGTCTGCCTCTCTGTGTGCGTCTGCGTGTGCGTCTACCTCTGTGTGTGTCTAGCTCTGTGTGTGCGTCTGCCTCTGTGTGTGCGTCTGCCTCTGCGTGTGCGTCTGCCTCTGCGTGTGCGTCTGCCTCTGCGTGTGCGTCTGCCTCTGTGTGCGTCTGCCTCTGCGTGTGCGTCTGCCTCTGCGTGTGCGTCTGCCTCTGCGTGTGCGTCTGCCTCTGTGTGTGCATCTGCCCCTGCGTGTGCGTCTGCCTCTGCGTGTGCGTCTGCCTCTGTGTGCGTCTGCCTCTGTGTGCGTCTGCCTCTGCCTCTGTGTGCGTCTGCCTCTGTGTGCGTCTGCCTCTGTGTGCGTCTGCCTCTGTGTGTGCATCTGCCCCTGCGTGTGCGTCTGCCTCTGCGTGTGCGTCTGCCTCTGCCTCTGCGTGTGCGTCTGCCCCTGCGTGTGCGTCTGCCTCTGCGTGTGCGTCTGCCTCTGCGTGTGCGTCTGCCTCTGTGTGTGCATCTGCCTCTGCGTGTGCGTCTGCCTCTGTGTGTGCGTCTGCCTCTGTGTGTGCATCTGCCCCTCTCTCTGATCCAGTCACAGTTCCTCACCTTTTCTTCTCTTTTTCTCCTCAGGTGCTTCTCTTCGTTATAATCGAAGTTATGGAAAGTAAATGACTCTTTTCTCACTGTTTATGATCACAATGTAAGAGCTCATTTAGCCCACGGACATGTTTCTGTTGATAGTGTAGTGCGTGTGTGCAGGTGTTTCTGTCCCTAGTGGTAATGCACATGCTTTTAGGCTTAATATGTTTAATAAACATGGGGCCCACCTGGGCTCAGCCCGAATGGACGATGTGGGTCCACCCGCAGAGGGGTTCATAGGGGTCAGGTGCGCAGAGGGCTGGGCAACAGTCGGGAACGGGTGTCTTGATGATGGTCCGCGGCCACAGCATCTGGCTGTGGCAATGTGGAACCTCACCTCGCTGGGGGAAGGAACCTGAGCTTGTGTGGGAGGTTGAGCGGTATCAGCTAGATACAGTCGGGCTCACCTCTACTCACAGCTTGGGTTCAGGAGCCCAACTCCTTGAGGGGAGCTGAACCTTTCATTTGTCTGACGTTGCCCCCGGGAAGCGGCGGCGAGCTGGTGTGGGCTTGCTTATGCCCCTACTGCTCAACCCCCACATGTTGGAGTTCACCCCGGTCGCACCCCTGCGCAGAGCAGTTCAAATATCTCAGGGTCTTGTTCACGAGTGAGGGAAGGACGGAGCATGAGATTGACAGGTGGACAGGTGCAGCGTCGGCAGTTATACGGTCGCTGTATTGAACTGTTGTGGGGAAGAGGAGCTGAGCCGAAAGACAAAGCTCTTGATTTACCTTTGATCTATGTTATTCCCCTCACCTCTGATCATGAGCTCTGGGTAATGACCGAAAGAACAAGATCACCGATACAAGTGGTTGAAATGAGTTTCCTCTGCAGGGTGTCTGGGAGCTCCCTTAGAGATAGGGTGAGGAGCTCAGTCACACAGGAGGAGCTCAGAGTAGAGCCGCTGCTCCCCCAGGTCAAAAGGAGCAGCTGAGGTGGCTCGGGCTGGCCTGGGAGCACCTCGGGATCCCCCCAGAAGAGTTGGAGGAAGTGTGTGTGGAGAGCATTGACATATATGAGTGGACAGATCTAACGCTGTAGCCGCTGTGTGCCAAACAGGAAGTTCTCCAGGAGGCTCTTCTGGCTCCTTCTGACTCTGGCTCCAATGGACTTACATCAGGATCTTGTGGCTCCTCTCTCTGTACCTGCTGCAGTGAGCCTCGACATTTTGGTCTTAAAATGTTTGTATTAACCTGTGACACATGATCCTGTAATTTTTTTTTTCGCTATTTTGTCCATTAAAAAAATCCTGTCCATAATATAGAGTCTGGCTCCAGATTTGCTCCTGTAACCGTGAACATCGTGAGCCTCATTTGAGCGGCGCTGAACACTGTGGGTGACTTCACCATAGACTGTATAAAAGAAGTGGACTAAGTGAGTATGGAGAGGGAAGTCTGGGAGTCCCTGCTCAGACTGCTGCCCCCACGACCCGGCCCCGGATAAAGAGGAAGAAAATGGATGGATGAAGGTTTAACAAATGCATTCCAAACTTTAAATATGGATTTGTCCTTAATTACCAGTCCTATTAACACAAAATAGTGGCCCTGACACTCTGCTCTTTATGTCTGTCTATGTTTTTAATAAGATGGAAGAAAATCAACTTGAAAATCAATCAATATGGAAAAATAAAATTGTGATTCTTTTTTTTTTTTCCATATCGCCCAGCTCTAGTCCAGACGCTCAGTCTGTGGTGTGACAGAAATGGGCTGTGTAGAGGAGCACATGCTGGAAGGGTTACTCACTTTTTTGTGTGTTTTTTGTTCTGTTTATTTACAGTGCTTTGGACAGCATCACCCTGAAGCCACCTCAGATTCTCCTGGAAGGTTTCTGAAGAAGATGTTCAGAGGATGCTCTCTGAAATACACACTCTCTTCACCCTAAGGTACAAACTCACACATTACCTGATTCATTCTGTTAGACATGGTCTTCATTGAGCTGGGGGGGCTGGAGCTTTGAGGGAATCAAACCTAGAATCTTGGTGCTGTGAGTCAGGAGTGCTCACCACACAGCTCACAGTTTCTGTTTCTTTCTCTGTTTCCAGGAAGGACTCACAGTTCAGGATGCTCTGCTTGTTCCAGGGCAGATCCTTCACCTTCAGGCAGACCTTGTCTGAGCTGAAGCCACAGATGGAGCAGTGTTTGGATGAGTTAGAGAAGTGTGCTCAGAAACTGGACAGCATGAACAAAGGAGCCTGTATCTCTGGAGTGGTCAGCAGCTCAGCAGGCATTGTTGGGAGCATTCTCTTCATCACAGGTTTGTGTGTTATGCCAATCACATTTGGTACTTCTCTGGCTGCCGCAGGAGCAGTTATCGGACTGACCAGTGGAGTCCAAGCCATTGTGACCGCTGTTGTGGAGCATGAGGTCAATAGCACACAGAATAACAAGGCTAAAGAAGCATTTGAAAAGTGTATGGCACTGATGAACCAGATGCAGCAAAGTGTGCGCGATATCATCCAACAGCTCTTCCAGGGCCTGACAGAAGACGCTCTGAGAGAGGCTTTGGTTGGCACATACAATGGTGGGGTGTTAATCAATAATCTGTATGGAGCACGGAGTGTTATTAAAGAGTATTTATACGGGGTGAGGAGGGAGGAAAATGCTGCGTCTGATGTGAGTGAGGGAGCGGTGTCGGTGAGCAGAGCCGTGAGTAAAGGCCTGCAGGTGGACCGAGAGGTGTCAGCAACCCTGAATGGAGCTTTAGCTGCTGTGGATGTCTACTTTCTCTCTCATGACATCAAAAGTCTGACACACAGCACAGACACACATGTGTGTCTCACCTTCTCACCTGGGTCCAAGTGGATGCGGGCCAGTTCTGGTCTGTTCCATGCTGAGATTCAGTCCTGGCAGAACATTCAGAATCTGATTGGAAAGAATGAGAGGCTTTCTGATCTAAAGCTTCTCAAAAAGCCTTTTTACCCTGAGGTCTAACGCAGAGCCTTCCTGTACCTCACACATGCTTGTGTTAGAAGAACATCACGTATAGTGCACCTGCTGAACACATTTAACACATCCAAAACAGCATTTAACCAACTTTTCCAAAGTCCACAATGATTCATGAGTCCATCGTGACAGCTGAAGATCTATTTTGCAGATAAACTTTGATGTGAAGGAAATTAATTTATGCAGATGAGGATGCAGAGGAGGGTCAGAGGAGCAGAGGAGGGTCAGAGGAGCAGAGGAGGGTCAGAGGAGCAGAGGAGGGTCAGAGGAGCAGAGGAGGGTCAGAGGAGCAGAGGAGGGTCAGAGGAGCAGAGGAGGGTCAGAGCAGCAGAGGAGGGTCAGAGGAGCAGAGGAGGGTCAGAGCAGCAGAGGAGGGTCAGAGGAGCAGAGGAGGGTCAGAGGAGAAGAGGAGGGTCAGAGGAGAAGAGGAGGGTCAGAGGAGCAGAGGAGGCAGAGTAGAGGGTCAGACGATGCAGATTGAACTATGAATTTGTATTTTCATTATTTTCAAAAAATATCTGCTTTTGCATCAAGCTTCTGTTCATACTTGTGTATTTTTACACCAAATCATGGATATCAGAAACTTTCTTCATCTTAACCAGGTGACCTCAGGCTCAGAGAAAAAGAAACTTTTACCCAAACTCCAAGAATCATAATAATCATAATCATGCACATTCATATCTGTTTCAAAGATACTTTACAGTTTGGTGCATTCTTCACTCACTCCACATGTTGTGAGTGTGACACCACCCACAGCCAGTAGGAGGCTCTGCACAGTCCAACACTCAACACACCCACATGCCCATTGCCCACTGACTCTAACACACTCCCCTCATGAACCCTTGTCCCTCTTACCTCCCTCTGGATTAACACAATGATCTGTGCATGGGCTGGATCGATGGTTTTGTGTTGCTAATTGCATTAATTACTCCTGGATTTTCAATATACAGAATATTGTGCTGTCCGATATTGCATTTACTATTGTTGGACTCTCAGTATATTGCAGTTTGCTATTGTTGGACTTGATTACGCATTGTTGTGCTTTGAGTGAATTTGATATCGAACTGTCTCTGTTATATTTGTGTGTGTCATTTACTCTTATATAATATATGGTACCAAACCAAAAGCAAACTCAATCTCCTGCCCCTTCTTCCTAGTCTTCTGGTCACTAGCCTATTACTACTCTTTTACCACTTGAAGACATTGTCTCCAGCAGGTTTATTCAATAACACAGATGTTACATCATTTATGGGGAGTTAGCCAGGACGATTGTACAGACAAAGATGAACATTTGCCCCCTGTGAGAGGATGGACATTAGCCTTAGGCTACAATCCAGTGTGTTTACATGCATGTTGTCATGTTTGTCCATTAACATGCTCTGTCCCAATCAAATAAATAAACATAAATAAATAGTAAATTGGAAACATGGACATTTTGGTGAAACACTGCACAAAGATTTCTAATTCAGTTGTGGTGAAATACACTGCAAATCAAGTAAAAGATTATGTTACGTTTATAAGTTTTTGAACCAGGACGATGCAGAGCAGCAGCTCACACAGCAACTAGCCGACATACAAATGTCCCACAAATCTCCATCTGCAAGACCAAGACCAGGCTACTGCTATAACTGTGGTGAAGACGGACACATAAAGGTTCCTGATGAGGGACAAATGGGAGCTGCTGAGGACCAACAACATCTCACAAAGCATCCAGCAGTGAAGTATAACAAGTCACATGCCACTTCAACTGAAGCCACCGTCTGCCACAAGAGGCTTGACTGGCTCCAGATGCACAGGCCAAGAAACCATCACCGGTTAAGACTTTCAGTGTGGAAGGGAGGTGCTGGGACAGAGCCACAAACCTGTGATCTCAGGAAAAGGACTATGTTAGGACTCAGCTCAGTATCCACAATCTCTCCACACTGTCCAGTCAGAACAAAAACAAGACGCCCGTTCACACTCATGCCACTCACTACTGGTGAAGTTGGATGTTTATGTGCTTGATTGACATTTCATGGTTTGTTCATGTGGTTCATGGTTTCAAAAGACAAAAATAAATACTATGAATCTGACGAATAATATAACAAATTAAGGAACATAGCATTAATAAACATTAAGATGATAAATATGTTAACACAGAATATTAATAACTAAGAATATTAAGAATATAATTAAGTAAAACACTATTTACAAAGAGACACAGCAATGACTTAATGAATTGAGACCCCTGCACTTTCTCACCTAAAGCTAAAAATGCCAAGTGCTCTTGAATGCACCACGGCATCAGTGCGCAGTGAAAAATACAAATATCTACTGGTCCATGAATGCATCAGTGGCACAAGATACACAACAGTGATGCAAACAACAGAAACTGGATTAACTGTTGCCGACTTTAAGAAATATAAACTAAACCCCTGGTATAAACATACATGGGAAGTAAATATGTGCAATTTGTGAGATTTTGACACAGCAAGAGCGTAAATGACACAGAACAGCAAGGTAAAGTAGATAGCAGGTAAATAGTACAAACACATTTCCAAACCTATGGTCAGTGTTGGGAGTAACATGTTATAAAAGTAACAAATTACTGTAATGTGTTGCTTTTTGCTGTAACACAGGGAAAAATGGGTAATATTTTAGTCAGTAACGCACATTACAATGCTTCTTTAACCTGGATTGAAGTGGTGGTTTTTTCGTTTTCTTCATAAAAATTCACTAAAAATCACAGCGATATCTCAGCGGTGAAACGCTGGTGCACCCGCGTAGACCGTGATCGCGAAAGAAAGGACCAGTGTAAAGGTTTCAAAATACCCTCGGTTTCAAGCTACCCCCCATTAAAGTATTTTTTTTATGTGCATTTATTTAATTTACAATGAAGTTTTATTTCTTTTTCCTACAATGATTGAACACCTATGTTTAAAGAGTGATGTATTTCGATAAGCATGTATGATAAAATAAAATAAATCTTTATCTATCATGTGTATATCATTGGAGTTCAATTTTGTTAGATATTGAAGTTTTTAAGATACTATAATATATGTCTTTGTTGAATAAGCCAAGAACATTTTAATGAACATTTGATATTTTATGATCACATGATAATACATATAAATGACAATATTAAACAATAATGTCTTTATTAACACATTAATGGCAAGTTAAAATATGAACATATTCTATGTCTGAAACATTAAAAGAATGAAAACAATAAAATACTGACACAAATACTGGCTCAAAATGGTGTGACAGATTGTTCATCAGTATTACTTCTGTCGTGTGTTGTGACTCGCGGTTGATCAGGGGCTTGTATGTCATCCATTTTTGGTGGTGTGGGCAAACCTCCATCTCCAGACCCCCTGCTGTGATGCTGGGATTGGTGGATTCCATTTAAGATGGCGCCTGGATCCCCTCCTGCTGATTGGTGGAACCCGTAACACCTGGCCAATCCTGGGCCTACACCTGGAGCTCCGGCCCTATAAAAGAACCCGCCCCCTGCCACTCATGGCAGCTGTTCTGTCTGTGGACTTGCCTGCCACCTTTGTGTCTCGTGGTGTATTTTGTTGAGACACTACAGTCTTTGTGACTTAGACTGGTTTTGTTTTTCTGTTTCATTCTGTATGCCCTGTTTTGGTGAGCCTGCTTTGAGTTATACATTTAGCCACTCTGTTTAGAGCCCCTTTTTGTTAATTCTTGTAAATTTCATTCTTTTGTTTGTTTTACCTTACAATTATTTTAAATAAATCACAACTTTAGTTTTACCAATTCTACATCTTGGTTATTTTGTTACTTCCCCCTGTCCCTAGCAGAGCTGGGTCGTAACAGCTGCACTGAGAGTAAATGACAGCAGGCGTGATAACCATGGCATAGATCTTGTACTGGTACTGTGAGTTTGTTGATATAATAAATGTGATTGCAAAATAAAGGCTTTGCCCCGGCACTTCATGTATTATGATGAATGTATTCTCTTTATAATTTGTGTGATATGAAGCAAAGCGGTATAAAGCAATAAAACATTGTATTAAATATATTATTTTAAAAAGTATTGATCGAGATGGGGGGTAATCTGAAAACAGAGGGGTTATCTTAAAAACAGCATTTTCAAATTACCCCCTGGTAATTTTAAACTGGTTTCAGATTACTGGGGGTAATTTTGAAGGGGGTAGTTTGAAACTGCTACACACAGGGGCGGTTCTAGATTCCACATTCTAGTCCAAGATTAGTCCTGGTTTTGTTCTGGTTTAGTCTTGGTTCAGTCTTGGTTTAGTTCTGGTTTAGTCCTGGTTTAGTCCTGATTCAGTTCATATACTGCACAAAAGTTCAGCATCTTCACAGTTATTCTGGTGAGAGTAACTTAAAAGTGCTGCAATAGTTGTGTAATGTTTTCCATTTTAAACACAGTAATATTGTAATGTAACGAATGACTTTGAAATGACAGTAACAAGTCATAAATTACACATTACAGTTTTAAGTAACTTGCCCAACTGCGCCTATGGTAATAAAACTATGGCATATAATCTGGTTAATTTACGTTGTGGGATGTAAACTTCCTGGAGAGGAGACGGGAGGAGGTCGAGGTGGCAGGTTGTGAGTTTCATGGTGGAGAGGAGTTTGGTAGTGTCCAAGAAGGAGAAGGGGGAGAAGGAAGACAGCCTGTGGTTTGTGGTTGGGTTGAGGTGAGCTTCTGGAGGGAGATGAGTGAAGCGAGAGTTGAATGGTTTGGATTTTGGAGTGGAAAAACGATAAGTAGTTATTGTATTTCTCTGTGGTGAATGAGGAGGGGATATTGTCCACAGGTTTGGTGAGAGGAGAATGGATGATGTGGGAGTAATAGTTGGATCAGGTGTTTTTGAGCGCTGTGTTATAGGTGGAGGTGGAGTCTTTGTAGGCTTCGGCGTGGACAGTGAGAACAGTTTTGTGATGGAGTCGTTCAAGTTGTTTGTGTTTCCCTTTGAGATGGTACACTAAAGGGCAGAGATGTTTTGTGGGAGCAAGCAGAACAAGGATAGAGAGGATGATATGGAGGAGGAGAGAGAGGTAGGGCAGAGTGACTTGAGGTTGCAGAAGGTTATTGAACGAGTTTGTCTTAGGCTGCGTTCAGACTGCAGCCTGAAGTGACCCAAATCTGATATTTTGGCCCCTGTGTTCCTGTATCTGATCTTTTAATGACAGTGTGAACCACACAGATCCGATTTGTTCAAATGTGACCCAGGACACTTGGATATGTGCTCCTGAAACTGATACATATCTGATCTTTGACATGTGACTTCAGTCTGAACGGTCAAAGTGCATTCATCCAACCTACACGTTACCAACAAGACACAAACGTCACTATTTTGCGCTGAAGTAGGTGAAAATTGTTAATGAACTCCGTATCACTGAAGTGAAGCACATCACCACTCACCACTCTTGGCTCCATCTCCACATCCACACGTTCCTTTCAACGTTCTGTCCCACAAAACACCACGACCAAAAACCTCATCCTTCTCCTTCTCAATCTCCTCCTTAAAACAAGTAAGTTGTTCATGTTCTGGCTCCGGTACAAGAGGAACTTTAAAATCTCCAGGTGCTCGATGCTGCGTCCATGTTTGCACAACTTCTGTAAACACAGAGACGCTCGCTGCGGTTGATGTCGTCGTGTCTCCAGTGTCACATGTGGGACACTTTTGGGCCGTTTAATGTTCACACTGGAGTCACATACAAGTCACATTTAATTGGAAATGTGAACGACCTCGCAAAAACATTAGATTTCACAAAAAAATTGGAACTGAGCATTGAGCCCTGCAGTCTGAACGTTGCCTTAGAGTTGGGGTGGGAATGAGTATGTCCAAGGTAACAGCCAGAACGTCAGAGATGGAGAGGTCAGTTAGCGCTTGGTTATTCACTGGGACTGAGGCTGAGGAACAGATGAGGTCAAGAATTTGTCCATGGGTGTGTGTGGATGAGCTGACATGTTGGGTGAGATTGAGGCAGTTTAAAATGTCCAGGAAATCTGCTCTAAATTTCAAATGTGGGCAGTGGATGTGGATATTAAAATCAAAGAAAGAGAAGAGAGCTTTGTGTCAAAGTCTGTACAATACCAACTACAGAAGAGCCATGGTCGGGAGGTGGGTGGTGGCGCGGTGTGACAGTGACGTCAGCATCGACAGAAAAGCCACGAAAAGATGCTCAGATGAAGAAGTGGCAGCCAAAACACACCAGCATCCTCTCACACTCAGGTTACCATCATAATGTAGTAAAACAAATAGTGAAAACTCAAACACAATATCCAGAAATGACACCCTTGTGAAGAGCCACCCCCAACTTTGAGGAGCAGAGCTGCACAAGTCACTTCTGAACGCCGTGTGGAAGTGAGGGGAGTCTATGAGCTTAACCACAGGTCTAGTATAAAACTTGTCTCTGACCTGCACTTGACAAGTGAGAATCCTGCCATCAGCTTCCGAAAAAAACAACTGTGACTCTGCCAACAAGACACAGAGCACAGGAAGTGCAGGACCATAATAAGAATGCACTAAACAATGCACTAAAAATAAAAAATAATTAGAACAGTGTGATTTAGGCTGCAGTCACAGACAAATCAAACACTTTAAAAGGTCTAATAGGACAAGTTAGTTGAGTAAATAAGATCACAATTTATTAAAATGATTAAGAAATGATAATACAAGAAGTTAAAGTATAAGTGGGTAAAATTAATATTGAACTAATACTGTGTTAAATACTTTATATTAATATTGATTTATATTTATAATACAAGATGTAACAGAAATGCACTGGCAATAATTCAAATATTAATATTAGTAATAAACTATTTAAACATAATTATATTGTAACGGAAGGAAATCTGTTGGGGGTTGACATCTGCTCGATGCAGGAGGCTTGTTGCTCTCTCTTCACACGTGACTTCAAGCTGCTGCACAGAGCAGGAAGTTAGAATGAAGATGCAGATGTGATCTCCTGATGGCCCATCACTTGAGATTTGATGGCCACAGTCATAAAGAATGGGACCTGGTCAGTCAGTTCACCAGCACCATGTCGACCCTGGTAACACAGTTCAACTGGATCCAGACGTTGTGGGCGCCATTTTCCACATCTGTGTGTTGAGAGTTTGAAGTCCTGAGAGTTCCCCACTTCCATGGATGAGTTTCTCAGCATGTACGTCACTGCAATTTCTGATAGCTGCACTAGTGAGTTTCATCAGGGGTTACCAGTCCTGCCTTCACTGTCTGACCTCGACCTCTGAGAGAAGAGAACATCTCCAAGATGACCTCCTGTAGTGGAGAAGTCAGGACAAAGAGCATGTATCCTTCCAACTCACGCTGCCAGCCTTCATGATGATATGGACCATATGGAGATGAAGGGAACACTGGACCTTGAGGGATCCACGTTCTTCTAGCCATGCTTGGTATGTAAGTCATGCACTTACAGCATTTGAAGGAAATCACTTCCTGAGCTGCACCTCTGGTGAATATGAAGACCGGCCTCTTGAACTGTTGTGCATGAACTATCAGACACTTGAGCCTGATCTAAGTAACACTAATACCATCCTTGTCCTCACAGACCATTTCTCCATGTATGCTGTTCCAACTGTCAACCAAAAGAAGACAGTTGCTAAATGTTTGTGGTTCATGGTGCTCTATGGCATCCCAGAACATCATTAAAGAACTCTGCAACATCACTGGTATTTCAAAGACCCCATCCTCATGGTGACCCTGTTGAGAGGTTCAGTCTAATGCTGCTGAACATGTTGGATACTATGGAGCTGGAAGATCTTGCAGTATTTTGATGTGTTCTCGTGAGATCTCCACCTCCCAGTATCACATGGGTCATTTAATGCAATCACTGTTGTACTCTCGGTGACATCATATGGTCACGTGACATCACGCGCCCAATCATGTGAGTTTATTGAGTTTATTATGCTGCTGTGACTCAGTCTGGCTTAGGTGCACTTTGAAGCTGCTTGGGGGTTGACCTGCAGGTCAGTTTAAGCTTAATCTTCGCTCCTTTACTCCTTCATTCCACTTGACTTTAAATGAGTGATATTGTGCCTTCAGAGGAGCCTTCTACCACGTCCCAAACTAAAAGAAAAGGATTGGATGTAAGACGTAGTCCACAGAAACTGGAGAGTGATAAATTGTTACACTAACGTTGGCTTAACCGCCTCCATTCATTTCTGTGGTCGAGGTTTGCTTGTTCATTTGCCAATGTTATGCCCTTCTGTCAAATACAAGTAACAAAATGAAATGACTTGAAAGCCAACTGTCTAAAGTAGTACTAATATATATATATATATATATATATATATATATATATATATATATATATATATATATATATGTGTGTGTGTGCATATATTATAGAATAAATACTATTGCTTTATTTCACTGCCCAGTTCATTTACATGTGCTTTAGACCTGCTCTGGTCCCTCTCTAGACCTGGTTTAATCCTGGTTCAGTTCCTGCTCTAGTCCTGCACTGGTCCTGGTCCAGTCCTGGTCTAATCCGTCTCTGCTCCTCTGGTTCTTCACATCTGTTCGTGGTTTCTTCTCCACGTGAAAAACATGTCAGTGGTGATTCTCCTGCAGAGTTCTGACACCCCCAAGAAATACGACTTGAGCTTTTCCAGCCTCCAGCAGCCCACCCAGTCTGAACAGGGCGGGTCCAGCGCCTGTGATGGGCTGGACCAGTCACTTCACTAAAACACACTTCACATCATTACATTTAAGCTTTTGCTACATTATCATTATTATAATCATCTGACAAATACAAATATAAGAAAAATGACTTAGAAACTTCTCATATAAATTGTGCCGAACTTTTGGGTAGAATTCTCCCAGTGTGATTGTTTGGGATTCTCTAGAATAGAATATTCTACTTCCATTTTTAATATCTTTTCTTCACAAATTGCTTCTTGTTTGAAGTAAATATTATGCACCAGATGACGTCAGAATTAAATAAAGATAAAAACAGACACACTTGAACCCAGACCAGACTAACCCAGGTCAGGTTTAGACCACACTAAACCCTCTGAGCCAAAAGAAGCCTGAAGGTTCAACACCACCACAACATGTGTTTATCTGGTTTAGACCTGGTTTAGTCCTAGTGTAACGGTTGTTGATCCTTCATCAGGCCGTATAAAGGAGACAGGACACAGTGTGGAGTCAATCCGCTTTATTCCCTCTGTGACATATAAATATCCAATTAATATGTCTCCGGTGTCGGCACTGGCTCCCCTCCTCTGCAGTTTCCAACGAGCCACTTTACAGACTGGCTAATTTATGTAAATATATGAACAACAAAATCATTTAAAATCTA
Organism: Boleophthalmus pectinirostris; assembly: GCF_026225935.1. Taxonomy (NCBI): domain Eukaryota; kingdom Metazoa; phylum Chordata; class Actinopteri; order Gobiiformes; family Gobiidae; genus Boleophthalmus; species Boleophthalmus pectinirostris. The sequence continues at coordinate 38,798,604 of NW_026570970.1, read as the reverse complement.
GTGGAGCAGCTATCTAGAAAAACAAATGCACATCATTCACAAAAATAAAACAAACTAAATCATACCTGTGACATATAAATATCCAATTAATATGTCTCTGGTGTCAGCATTGGAAAACAGCACCGTGAGACGGCTGTTCATTTTGGCGGCACTCAGCACTAGGCTATGACATTAAGCTATTTTTATTTTTTTCTTTACGATACAAATAAAATATATAAAACTCAAAATCAGCACACCACAAAACATTCACTACACGTAAAAGAAGTTGTCTTGTCAATGTGTTCTTGTATTTTTGCTGAACGTGCGCTGATTTTGTGAAATATATTCTTTCATACTTGGACAGAACTGACCCCCTGCAGTTTCCAACGAGCCACTGAGAGGGGAAGCCAAACTACCAAAATAAAATACACAGGGGAGCAGTGCAGACTTCCGGGTTTTCAAAATAAAAATGTTAAAATGATAAAATTCACATAAATTACAAATGAACATAAAATACAAAAAAAAATTTAAAAATGATTTCATTTTGGGGGTGATCCGGAAGAAATCCTGGATTCTGGATCACTTTGAAATTTTAGTTAACATTGTGGTAAATGGGGCCAAAAATTTTGTTTCTCAATTAATTATTGACCAAACCCCATGAAATTTGACTCAGGGATGGACAATGGGATCCTCTTTCATATTCCAAATTGAAAGATATGAGACAAATATTTATGGAAAGCACAATTAATATGAGGGGGACTGTAGTCCTTGGCGGAGGTCTGCGCTCTCTGACTGCTTTTCTAGTTTAGTCTTAGATTAGTCCTACTTCAGTCCTGGTTTAGTCCTGGGTTTAGACATGCTTTATTCATATTTTAGTCCTGCTTTAGTCCTGCTTTAATCCTGTTTTAGTCCTGTTTTAGTCCTGTTTTAGTCCTGTTTTAGTCCTGTTTTAGTCCTGGTTTAGTCCTGTTTTAGTCCTGCTTTAGTCCTGTTTAGTCCTGTTTTAGTCCTGTTTTAAGTCCTGGTTTAGTCCTGGTTTAGTCCTGTTTTAGTCCCAGTCTGTTTAGTCCTGGTTTAGTCCTGGTTTAGTCCTGTTTAGTCCTGTTAGTCCTGTTTAGTCAGTCCTGGTTTGTTTTTTAGTCCTGGTTTTAGTCCTGGTTTAGTCCCTGTTTAGTCCTGTTTTAGTCCTGTTTTTAGTCCTGTTTAGTCCTGTTTTAGTCCTGTTTAGTCCTGTTTAGTCCTGTTTTAGTCCTGCTTTAGTCCTTTGTTTAGTCCCAGTCCTTTTAGTCCTGTTTAGTCCTGTTTAGTCCTGGTTTAGTCCTGGTTTAGTCCTTTTAGTTCCTTAGTCTGTTTAGTAGTCCTCTTTTTTTCGTCCTGTTTAGTCCTGTTTAGTCCTGCTTTAGTTTTTAGTCCTGCTTTTCCCTGTTTTAGTTTAGTCCTTTTAGTCCTGTTTTAGTCCTGTTTTAGTTCCTGGTTTTAGTCCTGTTTTAGTTCTGGTTTAGTCCTGGTTTAGTCCTGTTAGTCCTGTTTGTCCTAGGTTTAGTCCTGTTTTAGTCCTGTTTGGTCCTGGTTTTAGTCCTGTTTTAGTCCTGGTTAGTCCTGGTTTAGTCCTGCTTTAGTCCTGTTTTGAGTCCTGGTTTAGTCTTTTAGTCTGTTAGTTCTGTCTGTTTTAGTTGAGTCCTGGTCCTGTTTAGTCCTGTTTAGTCCTGTTTAGTCCTGTTTAGTCCTAGTCTGTTTTAGTCCTGTTTGAGTCCTGTTTTAGTCCTGTTTTAGTCCTGGTTTAGTCCTGCTTTAGTCCTGTTTGTCTGTTTAGTCCTGTTTTTGTTTCCTGTTTGAGTCCTGGTTTAGTCCTGTTTTAGTCCTGTTTGAGTCCTGTTTTAGTCCTGTTTGAGTCCTGGTTTAGTCCTGCTTTAGTCCTGTTTGAGTCCTGTTTAGGTCCTGTTTTAGTCCTGGTTTAGTCCTGCTTTAGTCCTGTTTGAGTCCTGGTTTAGTCCTGTTTTAGTCCTGTTTTAGTCCTGTTTTAGTCCTGTTTGAGTCCTGTTTTAGTCCTGCTTTAGTCCTGTTTGAGTCCTGGTTTAGTCCTGCTTTAGTCCTGTTTGAGTCCTGTTTTAGTCCTGTTTGAGTCCTGGTTTAGTCCTGTTTTAGTCCTGTTTGAGTCCTGGTTTAGTCCTGCTTTAGTCCTGTTTGAGTCCCGGTTTAGTGCTGCTCTCAGTGGGACTCTGATCTCACAGTTGGAGCAGATCTTCTGGTTCATAAATCAGGAGAAGATTTGTCTTTGTGATGTTTATTAAGTCCAGATGAAGCTCCAGAAGTACACACAGAACACACAGAGTACATGCAGTATTTTACGCGTAGAAAATATTGAAAGTACACACACCATTTAAAGTACAGTATAGTATTTTAAGTACACAAAGTATCTTAAGTACTTCTTCTCTCTCTCTGTATCCTTCCATCCTCTCCCCTTTATGTACCTTTCCCTGTCCCTCTCTTCTGCTCTCTCTTTCCTCTAGTTGCTCTTTCCTCTCCTCCCTCCCTTTTTTTTCTCTCCTCTCTCTTTCTGCTGCTTCCTCTCCTCTTTCCTCCTCTTTCCTCTCCTCCTCTCTCTGTCCATCTGGATGAGTTGTTACTGGACAGAGACACAGACATCATAAATCAGACTAATTCAAACCAGGAACACAAACACCGCCTCAGACTTTGTCAAACTCCAAATCAAAGTTCATCACAGCTCCTCACCATCAGCTCCTGCAGCTCCTCTAGCTTCTGCAGCTCCTCTAACTCCCCCAACTGCCCCAACTCCTCCAGCTCCTCCAATTCCTCCAGCTCCTCCGACTCCCCTAACTCCTCCAGCTCCTTCAGCTCCTCCAGCTCCTCTAGCTCCTCACACACCTCCAGCTTCTCCAATTCCTCCAGCTCCTTACACTTCTCCAACTCTTCCAGCTCCTTCAACTCCTCCAGCTCCTCACACTCCTCCATCTCCTCACACTTCTCCAACTCTTCCAGCTCCTCCAACTCCGGCAGTTCCTCCAACTCCGGCAGTTCCTCCAACTCCTGCAGTTCCTCCAACTCCCCTAACTTCTCCAACTCCTCCAGCTCCTCCAAATCCCGTAACTCCTCCAGCTCCTCCAGCTCCTCCAACTCCTCCAGCTCCTCCAACTCCTCCAGCTCCTCCAACTCCTCCAGCTCCTCACACTCCTCCAGCTCCTCCTCCAACTCCTCCAGCTCCTCCAACTCTTCCAGCTTCTCCAGCTCCTCACACTCCCCCAACTCCTCCAACTCCTGCAGCTCCTGCAGTTCCTCCAACTCCTCTAGCTGCCCTAACTTCTTCAACTCTTCCAATACCTCTAGTTCCTCCAATTCCTCCAGCTCCTCACATTCCTCCAGCTCCCCGAACTTTTCCAACTTCTCCAGCTCCCCCAATTCCTCCAGCTCTTCCAGCTCCTCCAGCTCTTCCAGCTTCTTCAACTCCTCCAAATTCTCCAACTCCTTCAGCTCCTCCAGCAGCTTTCAGTTGTTGAGTAACAAAACAACAAAAATGTCCCTAGTATGGTTGATTGTGTTAGGAATTATAGGTTGGACCCAAATATGCAGAAAGAAAAAGGTATTTTATTAACAGTAATAATCTTGGAGGGTGGGTAGGTTCCAGGGGAGGCAGGACGGGTCCAGGTTGGCTGCAAATGGAAGGAGATTTTGAGGTTGACCACCTTACGGAACAGGTGGCAACAGGATGAGGCTGGCTCCAAACTGAAGTGCTGGGGATTGGACGAAAAGAAATTGGTAAGTATCAAAAAAAATCTTCAGAATTCTCGAAAAACATACAAAAAAGCCTGAGTAGTTCACCACAGAATGACAGGAGTTTTACTGTAAATTTAGGACAGTTCTCCTCTTCTGTGTCTCCTTTACAGTGCGGTGTTCCTCAGGGTTGTACATTAGCACCGGCCCTCTTTGCTCTGTATATGCTGCCCCTGAGTGATGTTTTTAGAAAGCACAATGTCACTTTTCACTTTTTGCAGATGATATTCAAATTTATCAGCCAGTGGCTGCAACTGACAGTCCAACACTATTAAAGCTCTGCAGGACTGTCTCAGGGACGTACAGACCTGGCTGAGCACAAACTTCCTGAATCTAAATCATAAAAAAAAAAACGAGATTGTGGTGTTTGGGCAAACTAACCCACTGCTTGGGCAGGACAGTGTGATTGTTCCCCTGTCCTCTTATTGTCTCCTGTGATTAAGTCCAGCTTCTTTCAGTTAAGGCTCCTCACTAAAGTAAAGCCCGACCTCCCACTGGCAGAGTTCGAAAAAGTGATCCATGCTTTCGTGGCATCACGTCTGGACTATTGTAATTCTTTATATGTAGGGTTAGACCAGGGCTCCTGCAGCGTTTACAACACGTCCAGAACACTGCAGCTCGTCTGAGACAAATACTAAGAAACATGAACACATCACACCTGTGCTGTGTGACCTGCACTGGCTCCTGTCTTATATCAGGTGCAATTTAAAATGTTATTAATTGTTTTCAAATGTTTGCACTCTATGGGTCCAGTCTATTTGAGGGAGTCACTGCAGCTCTGTCCTCCACTCAGAGCCTGAGATCAGACCAGCTCCTGTTGGTCGAGCCCAAAACTAGACTCAAGACGAGAGGTGACAGAAACTTTTTCTGTGGCAGCGCCCAGACTGTGGAACAGCCTTCCTCTTCCTGTCAGATCCTCTCAGTCTGGAACGCAGTTTAAGGCGAGACTGAAAACTCACCTCTTCTCCCTGACATTTCATACGAGCTAGTCAGGTTAACTTGGTGTTTTTATTGTAGTTTCCACATGTTTGTCTCTATATATGTATTTGTAACTGTTTCTTCTATGTTGTTGACTTGTATGTGAAGCACTTTGGTCAGTTGAAGTTGTTTTAAATGTGCTATATAAAGAAACTTGAATGGAATGGAATGACGGAGCAATCCGGCACTGGAGAGCAGGTCAGCAGGTCTTTTATGGCAGGAGATGATTGCTTGATGAGGATCAGGAGTGGAGCTCAGCAGGTGTGTAACTGGGGACCCGCTCAGGAAACGCCAGACAAGGTAAGGAGAGAAGGGAAGAGGGAGCAGGGAGGAGCAGGATGAAACCCTCACAGATTGTGGTTTACTCACATTGAGAAATGCTCATCGTAAAGGTAAACAAAGATCACTCAGCTTCAAAATAAAAGCTTGAAGATAACTGATATATTCTTATAGGTGAGTTTCATTGTTGACAAAAGCGCGCGTTGCATGCTGGGAATTATTTTGGTTGGCGGCAAGAAACACTAATTCAACATGACGGACAGAGCGAGAAAGCACGAAAAGGGTATTGATCCTGGTTATTTATCCACTCTAACGGCAGAGGACCAAAGACCATTTGACCAGAAATTGGTCATAAACATCAACAGAGCCAAATCACCCTTTTCAACCCCGACAAAAGGTGGACCAAACCAAATTTCTGGTTGGAATCACCAACTACCTGGACAAATATTCACTTTGGCGATATCCACAATGACTTGGTGGAAACTCCTGGGCCATTCACAGCAGAAAAGATGAAAACCTCCAAGAGTCTCGATGTGTTGTTGAACTTGTTGGAGTCCACGGTTTGTTAGAATCTTCTACGTTTGCTCTGCGGATGTTTGAAAGTCGTTTAATTCACCGTTAGTGGTTCTTTTCACTCAGAATACAAAAAAGACATTTTCCTTCTTCCGTGCTTCTATTTGTGCATCTGATAATGCAGCAGGAATTTACCATTATCAGGGATAAATACATGAGGTTACACACTGTGTTTGACGCTACCGTGTTTCTTGCCTCTGACCAAAATATTTCCCAGCATGCAACGCAGGTTTTTAATAACAATGACGTCAGCTGAAACTCGCCTATATTATATATGTATTTATTGTGAAATCCTGGAGATTTTAAAGCTGCTGTTGAACCGGAGCCAGAACATGTACAGAAGATTTGTTTTAAGGAGGAGATTGAGAAGGAGAAGGACGAGGTTTTTGGCCGTGGTGTTTTGTGGGGCAGCGGCACACACAATTTTCATCTGATGAGAAGAACATTTGTGCACATTTGTGACGTGTAGGTGGGATGAATGTGACCTGGCCGTTCAGACTGAAGTCACATGTCAGAAGATCAGATATGTATCAGTTTTAGGAGCACATATCCAAGTGTCCTGGGTCACATTTGGAAAAAAATCGGATCAGTCTGTCATTAAAAAATCAGATACACGAGCCGAGGGGCCAGAACATCAGATCTGGGTCACTTCAAGCTGCAGACTGAACAAAGCCAAACTCATCTTTTGTTTTTCTTGTGTTTGTTTCCAGGGACAGACTCTCCACCTCTGACCCTCCACTCTCTCCAAATCTCTCCAAAGGACTTTTAAAAACTTCCGAAAATACCAGTAAGCTCCTGTCACGGCAGCAGAGGCTACAGTTACACTCCTTTTAGCTCAGTCTCTCTTCTGCTCTTCTCTTTTTGTTTTTCTCAGTCCGCCCCTCCTCCCCTCCCTTCGTCCCTCTCTGTCTCTCTCTCTTTCTTCCCTGTTTCTTTTGCACTCGTCAGTTTCGCAGCACTGTCCTCTCCCATTACCTCACACACAGCTCCTCTGTCTCCGGGTCACAGATGAAGAACACGAAAATAACTCAAGTTTAAATCTGGATCTTGATGAAATGTCCCACAGTGGGCTTTAGTCCTCATTTAAATCCTGGTTCGGTCCTGGTTTGGTACTGATTTAGTTCTAGTTTAGTCCCGGTTTAGTCCTGGTTCAGTCCTGATTTGGTCCTGGTCTAGTCCTGGTTTTACCCTGATTTAGTCCCAGTTTAATCCTGGTTTAGTCCTGGTTTAGTTCCGGTTCAGTCCGCATTTAGTCCTGGTTTAATCCTGGTTTAGTCTCAGTTTAGTCCTGGTTGAGTCCTGGTTTAGGCCCGGTTTACTCCCGGTTTAGTCCTGGTTTAGTCCCGGTTTAGTCCCAGTTTAGTCCTGGTTTAACCCTGGTTTAGTCTTGGTTTAGTTCCGGTTCAGTCCACATTTAGTCCTGGTTTAGTCCCAGTTTATTCCTGGTTACCTCCGCCAAGGAGGTTATGTTTTTGCCGGCGTTTGTCTGTTTGTTTGTTTGTTTGTTTGTTTGTCTGTTAGCAACATAACTCAAAAAGTTATGGACCGATTTTGATGAAATTTGTTGGAAATGTGAAAAGGAAGAACTGATTTCATTTTGGGGGTGATCCGGAAGAAATCCTGGATTCTGGATCACTTTGAAATTTTTGTTAACATTGTGGTAAATGGGGCCAAAAATTTAGTTTCTCAATATCTCGGTTAATTATTGACCAAACCCCATGAAATTTGACTCAGGGATGGACAATGGGATCCTCTTTCATATTCCAAAGGCTGATCCGGATCTGATCCAGAAGACTGATTTTATCGCAATTTATATAAAAAATGGGGGTAGTCCTTGGGGAGGTCTGCGCTCTCTGAGTGCTTTTCTAGTTTAGTCTTGGTTCAGTCCCGGTTTAGTCCGTTCAGTCAGTCCCCGGTTCAGTCCCGGTTCAGTCCCGGTTCAGTCCCGGTTTAGTCCCGGTTCAGTCCCGGTTCAGTCCCGGTTTAGTCCCAGTTCAGTCCTGGTTTGGTCCTGGTTTGGTCCCGGTGTGTGTGGGCCCTGTGGTGCGTCTCTGGGCCCATCCATCACTGTCCCCTTGACCGTGATCCCGTCTGCTCCTCTGTCTCTCTCTCTCCCTCCTTTTACTCCTCCCCTCCTCACTCTCCTCTCTTCCCCCTCTCTTCCTCTCCTCTTCTGTCTCTGTTTTGCTCTTTTTTTTTTTTTTTTTTTTGAATCCCAGTTATTTTTAAAAAGCTGCTGCTCTTGTTACTGAGTTGGAAAGATCATGTTTTGATACCAGACTTAGCTCTTAGTTCTCCTGAGTCCTGGTCCAGTCCTAGTTTAGTCCCAGGTCCTGGTTCTGGTTTAGTGCTGGTATGGTCCTGATTTAATCCTGATTTAGTCTTGGTTTAGTTTTGGTTCAGTCCTGGTTTAATCCTGGTTTAGTCCTGGTTTAGTCCTGGTTTAGTTTAGTTCTGGTTTTCTGGTTTAATCCTGGTTTAGTTCTGGTTTAGTCCTGGTTTAATCCTGGTTTAGTTCTGGTTTAGTCCTGGTTTAGTTCTGGTTTAGTCCTGGTTTAGTCCTGGTTTAGTCCTGGTTTAGTCCTGGTTTAGTCCTGGTTTAGTCCTGGTTTAGTCCTGGGTGCGTGTGTGTGTGTGTGTGTGTGTGTGTGTGTCTCTTCAGGCTGGACGGTCTCTGGAGTCGTTGGTGTTGAGGGAGTCTTGTGTCGTGTCAGTGGGTGCTGCTGCTCTCTGCCTCCTGTAACAAAACTCTGTGTTTTGTCTTTATTTGGGGATGTGCTCTTCATCTGTGTTCTGCTTTAGTGTTTTTAAACAAGAGCTCCACACTCAGTTCTCTCTCAGTGAAAGCATGTGCTCTGGAGCAGCTTTTCATCCTTCCTTCTATTCCTCCATCCATCCTTCCTTCCTTGCATGTGTGTGACTGAAGGGGAAATGAACAGTTTTCACACACACTGATATTCCAATGACTCATGTGCGTCTGTCACAATGTGTGTATATATTCTTTTCTGTTTAGGTGGAAACCCAGCAGGTCCTGACTGACAGTTTAATTGCAACAATATTAAATAAATGTATTTAATTCTGTTCAAATTGTGTGTGTGTGTGTGTGTGTGTGTGTGTGTGCATGTGTGTGCGTGTGCGTGTGCGTGTGCGTGTGCGTGTGCGTGTGCGTGTGCGTGTGCGTGTGCGCACGCGTGTGTGCGTGTGTGTGAAAACCACAGACTGTTTATATAAATGGACATAGCTAACGCTCTAGCCGCCATGTTCCAAATAGGAAGTTCACATGTGGCTCTTCCGGCTCCTTCTGACTCCGGCTCCCATTGACTCACACTGGAATATTGAGGCTCCTCTGTCTGTACCTGCTGCTGTGAGCCTCGTCATTTTGGTCTTTTCTGGTGTTTTTTTCTTTTCCTGCTACTTTGTCTGTCAAAAAAATCCTATTCATAATATCGACCCTGGTGCCAAATTGGGTGACGTCACACTCATTTAGTCCACTTCACTTTATACAGTCGATGGTGAAACCTGACAGAGTTTAATGTGAACATAATTCAATAAATGTATTCAATTATGTTCAAATTATGTGTGTGCGTGTGTTTGTGTATTGAGAGAATATAAGAATATAATTTGAATTACAGCGATATAGTTTTTAGGGGAATTATGTTTGGTGCTGAGTATTTTTGGGGCAGGTGAATAGTATCTGTGTGGTGGTGGGACGGAGGCTGAACAGGACCTGCTGGAGCTCCAGGTCGGGTGTACGCTGGAGGAGCTGTTGCGTTGCGTCTCCTTTTCTTCTGTCCAAAGTTGTCTTTTACAGACCACCCTGGGTACTTGGCCTGGTGCTCCCTCTTGGCCACTTCCGCCTGTTGGTAGTACGGGACTTGTTCTTCGTCCAAGAGTGATTTCCATCTCTCCCCAGTGATTTTGTTCACTTCTGCCAAATTTCTTACATTAAGCTCCCTCATGATGATCTCCCTCTGCTCAGCCTTAGAGATCATGAAGGTGTTAGGGGGTTTCTTGATGTATGGTTTGTTGATATCAGAGATGTTATTTCCTGTCCTGTAAACAATAAATAAGTTTGTAAGTGCATCGGTTCATTGACAGACAGTTACATTTAAAGTGAAATGGTCCATATTAGGCCATTTTCTGTTCTAATGTTGTTTCCTCATCACAAACCTGGAGACCTGGAGATGTGTTTTGTTTTATTCACACATGTTTAATACACAAACCCTGCACATTTAGGCTGAGCTCTTCTCCACTATCAACTAAACTACTGCTTCATGACATCACAAGGTGGGACAGAGCATTTGGAGCTTTGGAGATGTAAACAGACTAATTATGCAGGATTATTCCAACATGTCTGAATGAAACAAAACAACTCCAGGTCTGGTTTTGATGAGGTACAAAGTGAAAATTAAAGCCTTTTGTCTCTTGTTACTTACTCTAAAGTAACACTGCCCCCTGCTGTTGGGCTGTATTACTGGTGGATGTTACTGGTCCCATTGCCCATAACTGGATGAAGATTTGATGATTTGACCTTTCCACACCACATTTGAGGATATGTCGTTTGATACCGTTTGTCTACCATTGGTGGTTGTGGCGTAGCTCTTGGTGCTCCATTAGCTCAGTCTGCAGCTGGTCTGGAGTAAGGTGGACTTCGAGGGGGATAAAAGCTCTTCTTTGGAGCAGGTCCAACTTCCCAAGATGGATCTGGGATCTCTGGGAAGACTGGTGACAGTGACTCATTTATCACGGGAGAATCTTCTGTTTCAGGGTTCATCACATCTGCATCCTGTAGCACTTCCTCCAACGTCTTCTCTTCAGTGATGTGACCAGTGTTTTTACCGTTATAGTATTTAAGTACGTCTCGTATGCTGCGTTTGACGATGACGATATCAGTCTCCAACTTCCGTGTCAATAACAATCCAGCTTCCATTTTCTTTTCTTTGATCTGTAAAAACACAGAAATACTTTTTAAAACTTTGCACAACTAAAACCACCAAAAGTTAAGAAGAAAAGCACTTTAAATTATCTAACAACTGTTTTGGTGAATGGTCACATTTTTGTATAGGGCTTTTCTGCCTTCAAGGCTGTAAAAACTGCATTTTTACAGGATTTTTTTGTACACTGTTAGGTCTAATAAATTAGTCTTACTTGAAAAAAACTAGGAAACTGATTGCCTTGAAAAGTTTGACTAAAGTGGAGTTTGAATCTACAGGTGAGTGTACAAGTAATTTCTCAGTGTAATGTGCAGGAAATTCCTCTTTCATTTAATGAGGCGCAGCAAGTGATTCATAGAATCATGTTGTGAAGCAGTGCCAACCAATCTGTCAGTTCCTCAAATCTGAAATAATATGTAGTAACCTTTACTTTAAGGTCCTGTCCACACTAGTACATATTTGAGTGGTTTTGCTTGTAGATGCAGTGTTCGTTCACACTAATCCAATGGAAAACTGCTCCAGAGACGGAACGATCTGGTGCCTCCAGCTCCCACAAATTCATTTGAGTACAGATCTGATCTGCCACCTTGTGGACGCCTGAAAACACTGATACTCTGATGTAGGTTTGTGCACTGCCAAGTAACTCACTGCCAAAACACTAAGGCTGCGTTCAGACTGCAGCCTGAAGTGACCCAAATCCGATTTTTTGGCTTCTATGTGACCTGTATCCAATCTTTTAATGACAGTCTGAACCACACAGATCCGAATTTGTCAAATGTGACCCAGGCCACTTGGATATGTGGTCCTGAACCCGATACATATCTGATCTTTTGACATGCGACTTCAGTCTGAGCAGCCAAAGTGCATTCATCTGACCTACACGTCATCAACAAGCGACAAAAGTCACTATTCTGCGCTGAAGCAGGCGGAAACCGGAACTGTAAAATCGCCAGATGCTCAATGCTCGCGACCATGTTTGGACAACTTCCGTAAACACAGAGCACGCTCGCTGCGGTTGACGCATGGGGTTGACGTCATCGTGTCCTCCAGTGCACATGCGGGACACTTTCGGGCCGTTTACCGTTCACACTGAAGTCACAGACAAGTCGCATTTAATTGGAAATGTGAACGACCTCGCAAAAACATCAGATTTCACAAAAATATCTGAATTGAGCGTTAAGCCCTGCAGTCTGAACGTAGCCTAAGAGGCTAGAATATATGTCCATTCATATAAACGTGTGTCTGTGTGTACGACCTGCAGACGTATAATCTCTGAAAAGTTTAACATGAACCATCTCCAACACGACAGAAACACAGAACAGACTCACCATCAGCAGAACACCCCTCTGTCACAGAAAGAACACTCACATTCCACTGAGTCGTGTCCTTTAGTCCAACAGAAGCTGAACCATATCAGAGCACAAGGAGAGAGCTGTTTTTTGTTTCTGTAAAACATAAACAAATGCTCAAAGTTGTGTGGATAGGGAAGACTTGCGGACACAGAAACGACGTATCTGGACACAAATCGTTTCCGATACAGTGATACGGTGATTCGTTTCAGTGTAAACATAACCTAAGTTTATCTTACTTGAAAAAAATCATAGGAATGATTTGCTTTGAATTGAGCAAATGTTACTTACATGAACAAGTTAGAGTAAGATTCTAATAATGCAGCTACACAAGGATTTTGATATTTGTCTATGAAAAAAACAAGCAAAAACTTTTGTTCGTCTTAAGTTCAAACACATCGTAACATGTGTAACAATAAAATATTAAAGCGCCATCTTTCCATGTCAACTCAACCAAGACCCCCACACTTAGAGCTCAAAAAATGTTGGAAAAAACAAAATAAGCAGAGGTGGAAAGACTGAATGAACAGAGGGAGGATAGAGAGACTGAACAGAGGGAGGATATAGAGACTGAGAGAACAGAGGGAGGATATAGAGACTGAGTGAACAGAGGGAGGATATAGAGACTGGATGAACAGAGGGAGGATATAGAGACTGAGTGAACAGAGGGAGGATATAGAGACTGGATGAACAGAGGGAGGATATAGAGACTGAATGAACAGAGGGAGGATATAGAGACTGGATGAACAGAGGGAGGATATAGAGACTGAATGAACAGAGGGAGGATATAGAGACTGGATGAACAGAGGGAGGATATAGAGACTGAGTGAACAGAGGGAGGATATAGAGACTAAGTGAACAGAGGAGGATATAGAGACTGAGTGAACAGAGGGAGGATATAGAGACTGAGTGAACAGAGGAGGATATAGAGACTGAGTGAACAGAGGAGGATATAGAGACTGAGTGAACAGAGGAGGATATAGAGACTGAGTGAACAGAGGGAGGATATAGAGACTGAGTGAACAGAGGGAGGATATAGAGACTGAGTGAACAGAGGGAGGATATAGAGACTGAGTGAACAGATATAGAGACTGAGTGAACAGAGGGAGGATATAGAGACTGAGTGAACAGAGGGAGGATATAGAGACTGGATGAACAGAGGGAGGATATAGAGACTGAACAGAGGGAGGATATAGAGACTGGATGAACAGAGGGAGGATATAGAGACTAAGTGAACAGAGGAGGATATAGAGACTGAGTGAACAGAGGGAGGATATAGAGACTGAGTGAACAGAGGAGGATATAGAGACTGAGTGAACAGAGGAGGATATAGAGACTGAACAGAGGGAGGATATAGAGACTGGATGAACAGAGGGAGGATATAGAGACTGGATGAACAGAGGGAGGATATAGAGACTGAGTGAACAGAGGGAGGATATAGAGACTGAATGAACAGAGGGAGGATATAGAGACTGGAGAACAGAGGGAGGATATAGAGACTGAGTGAACAGAGGGAGGATATAGGAGACAGAGGGAGGATGGAGACTGGATGAACAGAGGGAGGATATAGAGACTGATGAACAGAGGGAGGATATAGAGACTGGATGAACAGAGGGAGGATGATATAGAGACTGGATGAACAGAGGGAGGATATAGAGACTGATGAACAGAGGGAGGATATAGAGACTGAATGAACAGAGGGAGGATATAGAGACTGAACAGAGGGAGGATATAGAGACTGGATGAACAGAGGGAGGATATAGAGACTGAACAGAGGGAGGATATAGAGACTGAACAGAGGGAGGATATAGAGACTGGATGAACAGAGGGAGGATATAGAGACTGGATGAACAGAGGGAGGATATAGAGAGAGGGAGGATATAGAGAGGCTCTGGGAGGATCAGGGAGTGAGTGGTCCTAGTTCAGTCTTGGTTTGATTTGTTTGTGTTGTGATTTTAATGTATTTCTTATTCTGTAAAGCACTTTGAATTACTTTGTGTAGGAATTGTGCTGTACAAATAAACTTGCCTTGTCAGGGGTTCAATTCCCACAAAGACCGCAGACTGTTGTTGTGCGCTTGGGCAGGACACTTTGACCATCACCCACAGCACCTATCCAGGCTCCTTTAAACTCAAAGTTTTTTTTACGAATTTGGGTGCAGGAAAGGAAGGAGAGAGAGAGAGAGAGAGAGAAAGAAAGAAAGAGAGAGAGAGAGAGAGAGAGAGAAAGAGCTCCTCAGCCCTGGATCCTTGAACTGAAATGACCACCTGATGATGTCACGAGGTGTATTCAAGTGTTGTGAGCTGTGCAGAGGGAGACGGGATAAAACACGTGAATGAAACAAAACAACTCCAGAGATGTTTGTGATGAGGAATTACATTAGAACAGGGTTAAAGCCTCACTGCGGAATATTTCCTCACAGAGTTTCTTCACAGTAAAATCGCTCATGTCCTTTCTCTCTTTTGCTTTTCACATTTTCGTATTTTGGCCTCATTATTGCAGGTCGCTCCGAGGCAGCTCCTACAGGACTACAAACCACCCCCTGGGACTACAAACATGTCCGACCTCGACCCACCGCTCCTCCATTTCCTGTGTCCTTCAGAGAAGAGTGCACAATCCCTCTGTCTCTGAGGAGAGAGGGAGAGAGGGAGAGAGAAGTTTTGCCATCTCTCTCCTCACTCCTCCACTCTGTTTTTATCTCCATAAACTCACAGAGGAGCAGGACTCACATCTGCCTCCTCTCCTGTTTAGGAGAGAGTTCTGCCGCTGCACTCATTTCTCTGCTAAAAGCAATAGCACTACATGTAAATAAAGAGTGCTGTGTGATGACGTCTTCGGGTTGTGGCTCGGTTCCGTTGTGCAGAAATGACACAGATATGAACCATAAACAATGTGAAAACATCTGCGATGTGACAGTTCCACACAAACTCCACCTGACACTGTGACGTGTCTCGGTTCAGGTTACACTGTGACCAGTTACACAACTCTTTTCTCTAAAACAGGACTCTCCAACCTTTTTCCTCTGGTGATCCACCTTTACAAAACTAAAACACCAAACAGATATCAGCAGTTGTAAGAAACTGGGTATAAATAAGAGCTTTAAAGCCTTAGATGGTGAACAGTTAGATGCCTATAAAATATAAATATATATTTATTAGTGCACAAAACTGGGCTTCAAAATGATACATTTACAGTGGTGATTCATCAGATTGTACTTATTCAACCCATCCATCCATTTCATTCATCCTTAGCCGGGGGCTGGTCGCAGGGGCATCAGTCTAAGCAGGGACTCCCAGACTTCCTTCACCCTGGACACTTTCTCCAGGTTCTCCCGGGGGGACCCTGAGGTGTTCCCAGGCCAGCCCATAGTCCCTCCAGCATTTTCTGGGTCTTCCCTGGGGCCTCCTCCTGGTGGGATATGCTCGGTGTCCAGGAGGCATCCGGAACAGATGCTCTCCCCTCAGCTCTCCTCTCGACATGGAGGAGCAGCAGCTCTACTCCGAGCTCCTCTTGCGTGACAGAGCTCCTCTCCCTATCTCTAAGGGAGCATCCAAACACCCTGCAGAAGAAACTCATTTCGAGCGCTTGTATCCGTGATCTTGTTCTTTTGGTCATTACCCAGAGCTCATGACCAGAGGTGAGGGGAGGAACATAGATTGACAGTAAATCAAGAGCTTTACCTTTGGGCTCAGCTCCCTCTTCACCACAACCGTCCGATACAGCAACTGCATCACTGCTGACGCTGCACCTGTCCACCTGTCAATCTCACGCTCCATCCTCCCCTCACTCATGAACAAGACCCCGAGATACTTGAACTCCTCCACTTGAGGCAGAGACTCTCCACCCACCTGGAGACGACAAGACGCCATTTTCCGGTCGAGAACCATGGCCTCAGATTTGGAGGAGCAGGACAACATCAGATCCTGGATCCTTATCCATTTATTAGTGCAGTCAGTCTAAATGTGCAGAGACTGAGTGAACAGAGGGAGGATATAGAGACTGGATGAACAGAGGGAGGATATAGAGACTGGATGAACAGAGGGAGGATATAGAGACTGAACAGAGGGAGGATATAGAGACTGGATGAACAGAGGGAGGATATAGAGACTGGATGAACAGAGGGAGGATATAGAGACTGAGTGAACAGAGGGAGGATATAGAGACTGAACAGAGGGAGGATATAGAGACTGGATGAACAGAGGGAGGATACAGTCAGTCTAAATGTGCAGGTTTGTGTCTTAAACATGTGAATGAAACAAAAGGTCTTTTTGTGATTAGGAAACTACATTAGAACAGAACCTGTATGAAGTTGACCCCCATCAAACACAAACCTACACAACAACTATATCTACTGGTTATGCTCCATTTGGGCTGCAAAAAGTTTAGTTTGTGCTGCTTTAGTTTTGGAGATATTAACAATTTTTTAAAGGTCCATTTGGGGTCAGTAGCCTCCAGGAAACTTCAAAATGCTCTAAAATGACACAAAATAGAGTCAGTCATTTGTGCCTCGTTTGTGCTGTGCTCTTAAGATAGAAGATAAGTGGAAATTATACAATGTCATTTCCGCTCAGCTGACGGCAGCAGCTTTCGTAAAACTCCACAAAACTAGCGAAGAGGCTTTGAAAAGTCTATATCAGTCTTTAGTAACTTGCTCTGATTCATATTTTATATAATAACACAGACTTTTCCACAGCCTCAGATCATTTTGCTGCACAGATTTTGTGGAGTCACTGTCGTCAGCTGAGCAATAATGACCTCATATAATTTCTGTAAAAATAATCATTCATAATTTTAGAAATAAACTCGCACAAATGAAAATTGTCACAGCACAAAACAGCACAAATCAAATACAAACATTTTGTATAATTTTCTGCTGTTTTGAGGCTGTTTCACATTTTGAGGGGCTGGATGACGTCACCAGCTCAAAATAAAACTATTAATATCTTTAGAACCAGAATCTCACAAACAAAACTTTTTGCAACACAAAACAGCACAAATGATTGACAGAGTTTGTGTAGGTTTGTGTTTGATGGGGCGACTTCACGCTGGTTAGAACAGAGATTAGAAAACGGTGTCATATGAGACTTTAACATTCTAACATTTATGGGTGTATTTCTCCAGTGTGTTTGTGATGCACACTGGTTTCATATTATGCTCCTCTCTTCCTCCTCTCCTCCTCCTCACTGTCACTGTGGTGTGGACAGTAGTTCGGAGGAGGCGCTGGATTGGACAGTTTGACAGATTCTGCCCTGAGCCTGAGACGAGGAGTCCGAGACCTGACAGCACCTGACAGCACCTGACAACACCTGACAAAAACCTCACAAAAACCTGACACAATCCAGGAGTGAACCCAAAGAAATGGATCTAAATCTGGGTCTAAACCTGCACTAGGAGGAGGACACTGGAATCCTGGGTAATAATAAGATTTGGAGGCAGTGGGCTTAGAGAATATTTGATATTTATATAAGAGTGTAAATGATGGTCTGCAGCTGGACATTCTGTCAGTGGAGCACCATTCCAATATTATTTAAACTCATGTTTTAAATCACAGTTATTCTGTAAATATGACTTTTCACGTCTTTTATTCATGTTGTAGTCATGTCTTCTCATTGACCTCTGAAGTTGTATTTGGACTGATGTGTGATTCATGTTGGAGTCGTCTTTATTCTCCTGGATTCAGTTGGGTGTGTTGGGTGACACTCGTTGGATTGGGCAGCGTCACGTCGTCATTTTGGTCCAAATGTAAAGAAACTCTCTGCTCTAAAGTGATGTGGTTTCTGTTGCAATTGCCCTGGTTTAGTCCTGGTTTAGTCTTGGTTTAGTCCTGGTGTAGTCCTGGTTTAGTCTTGGTTTAGTCCTGGTTTAGTCCTGGTTTAGTCTTGGTTTAGTCCTGGTTTAGTCCTGGTTCAGCCTTGGTTTTAATCCTTCTGTACTATTTTTTATTTTAATTTTTTTAGTTTATAATGTTTTAATGAAAAGTGAGTTTACATTTTTAATCAGACTTTGTTTTTTCTGATGCCTGAGGACAGAGGGAGAGACAGAGGGGGAAGAAAGAGAGAGCGAGAGAAACGGGAAAGAGAGAGGGGGGAGGAGAGAAAGAGAAAGTGACAGAATAAGGAGAGAGAGAGGAGCAGACCCTGTCAGGAGCAGTGGAGCAGATCTGGACCTGGATCCTGGTCGGGTTCAGCACCATGGACAGAGACTGAAGTTTTACAGGAAAAAACAGAGTCAAAATCCAAATACTGAACCTGGACTCAAACCGGACTAATCCAATCCACTTTATTTATGGAACACATTTTATAAACATGAGCGTTTCCAAAGTGCAGCAGACAAATCAACACAATTCAGTTGGGTGTGTTGAGTTGAGTTGAGTTGGCTGATACTGGTCGGATTGGGAAGCGTCATGTCATCATTTTGGTCCAAATTTAAAGAAATGTTCTGCTCTAATGTTGTTACGACCCAGCTCGTTTGAGGGTGAGGGAAGTAACAAAAATAAAACCAAGATGTAAAATGGAATAAATTAAATAATATTTAATTAACAGGAATGTAAAGGTAAATTAACAAAAGACTAAAATATACAGAAAATAACCTAAACTAAAAAACAGAACAACAGAATGAAGTTTTGTGCCATAAAAGGGGTCACAGGCTTATACAAAACGAGTGGTTAACAAAGGGACACACACTAAACTAAAACACAAATTCCCCAAATTAAACCACATAAGCCACAAACAGAATCGATTGACAAATCAAAAAAGGCACCAAACAGAACTACACACAAACACAAAATGGCAGACTGGCCAACAGGTGCAGGCAATCTCCTTAAATAGGGGGCGTGGCTGCAGGTGAGGTGGGCGTCGACATGCCCCACCAATCACGGGCCAGGGCTCCCACAGCAGGAATCAGGAGAACTCAGCAAAATCATTTAGAACACTCAGAACAAATATCTGGGTTTCACGTGACGTCACAGGGCGACGTTTGTCAGCACACAAAATCAGATGGAGGCAGGAAGTGAACTGACTGGGGGAAAATGCTGATGTGTTGTGTAGTTTACGGCTGTGCCAATCGTTCTAACCCAGAGAAGGAAAAGCGATTTTTTTAGAGTAACGAATATAGTCGTCCACAAAGGTCAGAAATGGGAAAAGCCAACAGAACAACGCCGTAAAAAGTGGATTACAAACCTGTTTGCGGACGGGAGGAGCAGAATTCGCTAATGCTCGTGTCTGCAGTGTCCACTTTGACAAAGGTTTGTTACAAAGATAAATTGTTTTTTGTGGTTTACCTAAACATAAAGGAATCATTAATGACTAACGGCTGACGACGTTTGTTGACATTAAATAATTCAGATAGAAGTTACTGCCGATACACTGCAGTTTTTCCCATAACGTCGATACACATAAAATAAGAGAAACACTCACCCCGGCCAGTTCTATGGCTCCAAACTTTTGTACTTTGCCTTCATCTGTTGTCTGGTGTAAAACGATGTCTGAAGAGCTAAATAGTTCATGATCTCCTCTGCCTTGATTGTCGGCAAATCTTTTACTTCGGTTGAAAATTCTCTCATTTTCAATAAGATCAGGGTCACGCCCAATATATTTGTCGACTAACTGCTCGTACTTTTGCCTCACTACTGGCTCTAATGGGCGGCTGTAGCTCAGTTGGTAGAGCATTTGCCCACTGGTCTGAAGGTTGGTGGTTTGAATCCAGCTCTCGACATAAAACATCACAGGTTGAGCGACAGATCCACCGACCCACAGGTTGGCTGGTGTGATTCCAGCTCCCACAGATGAATGCTGTCGTTGTGTCCTTGGGCAAGACACTTAACCCACCTTGCCCACTGTGTGTGTGTGTGTGTGTGTGTGTGTGTGTGTGTGTGTGTGTGTGTGTGTGTGTGTGTGTGTGTGTAAAAGCGTATAGAAAAATGTGACCATTTACATCCTTACAATACAATGTGTTCTCCAGAGTCGTGTTTGTCTTCACTTCCTGCCCTCCACCTGAAATTCACTCATTGTTGTTACGACCCCCACAAGGTGGGTCTCAATATATTTAAAAAAGGACACAGGAGTCAAAATATGGCTCTTTAACTTATTTTATTTATCGTTGGTTCTTAATTGATTTACTTTTTCTTTTTTTTTTTTAACCTTTTTAAAGAAATTTAAAAACACTCCCGTGCCCAGAAAAAATAATGAAAAGTAATAAACAGAAAGGTGGACCTGGCGAGCCGGTCAAACAGAACAAAAAGGTGCGACACCAGGCCAACCCCGTACAGGGCCGTAGAAGCACCTGTAACTCAAACAAGGAAAAAACTCAAACCAACCTGAACCCAAAAGAAATACGAAAACAGGACAGCCGGTCCACCAGCCGGTCCCACCAGGTCAAAACAAAAGGCTAACAGCTAACGTAGGCTACATTTGAGCCCACCCTACACCTGGCTGACAGGTGTAGGGTGGTGAGCGGGGCTGGGCGGAGCAAGGTGCACGGAGCGGAGGAGCAGAGAGAGAGAGCACCACAGGCAACCAGCTCCACACAGTCAAACAAAAATAAACCATAAACAAAAACTATACCAAAAAAGACTAATTACAACTTACTACAAAAGGAAACAAGAACAACTAATAATCCAAATTAACGTGCCTGCGCATAACAATCATGATCACGTGACTGAAACCCTCCTATTAGAACAAAAGGCCTGGAGCCGTAACAAATGTGATGTTCAGTTCTCCACAGGGAGCGCCCGCAACCTGCGACGTTTTGTTGTCATGACGTTCACGACCACGTCATCTCCACTGGACACCACACTTTTACACTACAAAAACACTTGGCCAAATGTAAGATATAAACACTTAAATCTATCAGAAAATGACCTGAAAGTAGTGAAATGATGTGTCCATGCAGTGAGATCATTTTACTTGACTAGTTCTCTCAAAATAAACCTCCTCTAGGACTAGAATGAAGATCTGTTCACGCTTTTCACAAACCAGGAAAACGTTTGGAAAGATGCGATGAGAACTTCCCAGGCCCAGTTTCATCTGATCCTGCTGCTAGTTTAGTCCTGGTTTAGTCTTGGTCTAGTCCTGGTTTAGTCTTGGTTTAGTCCTGGTTTAGTCCTGGTTTAGTCCTGGTCTAGTCCTGGTTTAGTCCTGGTTTAGTCCTGGTTTAGTCCTGGTTTAGTCCTGGTTTAGTCCTGGTTTAGTCTTGGTTTTGTCCTGGTTCTGATCCTTCTCAACTTTTTTTTTTTTTTAAGTTTATAATGTTTTAATGAAAAGTGAGTTTACATTTTTAATTCACGCTTTTCACAAACCAGGAAGATGTTTGAAAAGATGTGATGAGAACTTCCCAGGCTTCCCAGCATCTGATCCTGCTGCAACTTTAGACGTAGTTTCTGTCTCGCTGGATGACGCGAGTGCCCTGAACTATAACACGGACATGTTTAAAGAGGAGGAGGACACAGGAGCCTCATGACACGGACACATGCTGCGTGTGTCCCGGGAGTCACTTTGGAGACTAAAACATTTGCTCTCATATGCAGGTGACTGAAGACGAGGGTGTGATTTGTCCACATTTGGTTGTGGTTCTGTGGAGTGGACGTGAAATGTTTTCTTCTTCCTGGGGGGAGCATGGCAGAAAATAATCGAGAAGCACTGGACGACAAGAACATTTGAAGACCAAAGAGAAGAACCTGACAGCAGCAGTTACAGAGAGAAGAGTCACGTCTGCTCCTCCAGAACCAGAACCACAGCCCGGACCACTCCTGACTCTTCCACAACCAGAGTCCAGACCACTCCCCACTCCTCCAGAACCAAACCAGAACCAGAACCAGAGCCACCTCATCACTCCTCTACAACCAGAGCCCGGACCACCCCTCGTTCCTCCAGAACCTGAGCTACCCCCCGCTCCTCCAGAACCAGAGCTCGGACCAATGCCCTTTCGTCCAGAACCAGATCCAGGACCACCCCCCCCACTCCTCCAGAACCAAACCAGAACCAGAACCAGAGCCACCCCACCACTCCTCTACAACCAGAGCCGGGACCACCCCCAGCTCCTCCAGAACCAGAACCCGAACCACCCCCTGGTCCTCCAGAACCAGAGAGCGGACCACCCCCCCACTCCTCCAGAATCAGCAGAACCAGAGCCCGAACCAACTCCCTTTCGTCCAGACGCAGAGCCCAGACCACCCCCCACTCCTATCCAGGACCACCCTCCACTCTTCCAGAACCAGAACCTGGACCACCCTCACTCCTTCAGAACCAGAACCAGAGCCCAGAGCTTCACTTCGCCCTCGTCCTCATCTCTTCTTTGGAACACAGTGGTTTGTGCGTTCGTAGATTTATAGTCGATGTTCCTGCACTTTTGTGTTTTGAAAGAATCCTCTGTTTAAAATCGTGCTCTTTGTATTTCTGGTGGATGTACAGTTCTCAGACCTCCTTCACTGGGACGTGACCTTGGACAGAGCAGCTTTTGTTTCAGCTCCTGAAACACATTTCATTTGAAATTCATAAAAAACTGCGTCCTCTGGCCATCTGCTCCGAAAATTATATATTCACTAAATAATGTGTTTAAAAATATGTCCTTCACTGGAACAAAAGGACAAACCTGGAAATAAGGGCAGAGGAGAGTCCTGGTTTAGTCCTGGTTTAGTCCTGGTTTAGTCCTGGTTTAGTCCTGGTTTAGTCCAGGTTTAGTCCTGGTTTAGTCCAGGTTTAGTCCTGGTTTAATCCTGGTTTAATCCTGGTTTAGTCCTGGTTTAGTCCTGGTTCAGTTCTGGTTTAGTCCTGGTTTAGTCCAGGTTTAGTCCTGGTTTAATCCTGGTTTAGTCCTGGTTTAGTCCTGGTTCAGTTCTAGTTTAGTCCTGGTTCAGTCCTGATTTAGTTCTGGTTAATCCTGGTTTAGTCCTGGTTCAGTTCTGGTTTAGTCCTGGTTTAGTCCTGGTTCAGTTCTGGTTTAGTCCTGGTTTAGTCCTGGTTTAGTGCTGGTTTAGTCCTGGTTTAATCCTGGTTTAGTCCTGGTTTAGTCCTGGTTCATTTCTAGTTTAGTCCTGGTTCAGTCCTGGTTTAGTTCTGGTTAATCCTGGTTTAGTCCTGGTTCAGTTCTGGTTTAGTCCTGGTTTAGTCCTGGTTCAGTTCTGGTTTAGTCCTGGTTTAGTCCTGGTTTAGTCCTGGTTCAGTTCTAGTTTAGTCCTGGTTCAGTCCTGGTTTAGTTCTGGTTAATCCTGGTTTAGTCCTGGTTCAGTTCTGGTTTAGTCCTGGTTTAGTCCTGGTTCAGTTCTGGTTTAGTCCTGGTTTAGTCCAGGTTTAGTCCTGGTTTAATCCTGGTTTAGTCCTGGTTTAGTCCTGGTTCAGTTCTAGTTTAGTCCTGGTTCAGTCCTGGTTTAGTTCTGGTTAATCCTGGTTTAGTCCTGGTTCAGTTCTGGTTTAGTCCTGGTTTAGTCCTGGTTTAGTGCTGGTTTAGTCCTGGTTTAATCCTGGTTTAGTCCTGGTTCAGTTCTGGTTTAGACCTGGTTTAGCCCTGGTTTAGTCCTGGTTTAGTCCTGGTTTAGTCTTGATGTTGAAAAGTGAGTTTACATTTTTAATCAGACTTTGTTTTTCGGATGCCTGAGGACAGAGGGAGAAACAGAGGGGGAAGAAAGAGAGAGGAGGGAGGAGAGAAAGAGAAAGTGACAGAATAAGGAGAGAGAGAGGAGCAGACCCTGTCAGGAGCAGTGGAGCAGATCTGGACCTGGATCCTGGTCGGGTTCAGCACCACGGACAGAGACTGAAGTTTTACAGGAAAAAACAGAGTCAAAATCCAAATACTGAACCTGAACTCAAACCGGACTAATCCAATCCACTTTATTTATGGAACATTTTATAAACATGAGCATTTCCAAAGTGCAGCAGACAAATCAACACAAGAAAAGACATTAAAGCATAAATAAATACAATGAATTAAATAATTTAAAGACACAGTGGAGCAAACAACTCATGCAGTGTTCAAATCTACAGAGTAAAAGTGGATCTCAGAGACTTAAGGCTCTCGACTGTGGGGCTGTTTGGACGTGGGGGGGTTTTAGGCCCCGTGAGCTGGAGCTGGAGCTCAGACCTGAGAACGAGCGGGGGAGTAAACCTGGATGAAGTCTGAGACGTGACATGGAGGCAGATCATTCAAAGCTTTAAAAACAATAGAGTTGTTTCACTCTAAATCTCTGTTACTCGGGTTAGGCTTTAATCTGAGTTTTATTTTACCATAATCTGACCAGAGAGAGTTGACTTAGTTGGAACTACAACAGGTGAGATGATCTGTGCTGCTCAACACAAAATCACAGACACAAACGAGCTGGAACTACACTGTAAACCTGAACAAGTTTCCAGAATTTACCAGAACTGAAAAGGTTGGACTTGTTACTTTTGATAAGAGCTGAATTAAAAGTGCTCATTTAGCTCAACTCAAATATTTGTAGTTAGACTTTTCAAACCAATGGAATAACTCCATTTTCAGTTTTGTATGTAGTTTATGATTTTGTCCACACATTGTTCACACAATCCAGTACATCCAGTTCCATCTACACACATGATAGTAAACATATTAGGGCCCAGTCAAGCAGAAGTAAACAGCAAGGCCAAAAATTCAAGTTAATGCATCTGATATAAAAATGTATTGAACAGATACATATGTACTCTAGTTTATGAAACTGTTGACCTTTTTTCTGTACCATTTTTGGTTCTAAAGTTCCATATGTTTTAAACAGACCATGTATGAAACATGGAACAAAAATTATTTCCCAAAGACCTGCAAATCATGTCAATAAATGGATGTATTCATCATATCTTATTATTCCATCTTTGAACTGTTGATGAAGGGACATGATTTTTTTTTTAAATGTATTTAAAATGAAAAAAAAAATTAGCTTGGAAGGACTGACATATTTTATAGAAATAGTTTCCTTTCATTTTGAAGTAATATTAAAGTTTTTGGAAGAAAAAAGTTGACAAATGATGTAAAATCCTGCACCTTCTACTTGTTTCCGACAATTCCGTAACTTTTCCCTCCGTTACCATGACCTTTCTTAATAAAAAATCTCATGAGTCAAAAAGTAAGAGGTTTTTCAACCTAATCTTGTACCATATGGTAGAAAACTATATGAAGCAAATATTCAAACCAGTTTGTTAAGGATATGGAAGTGAGAACCAAGAGTTATCACTGTTTGGATTTATTGCCCAAAAAGTGCTGCAACAACTTGAAAGAATATCACAGGTTTAACTTGACCCTGTTGGAGTGTAACTCTTTCCTACATTCTGATACTTTACTTATTTCAATAGTCCCTCTAGTTTCTGAATAAGAGACATTTGAATGTCAAAAATCTGCCCCTGTTTCCCTCCGTTACTGCTTGACCAGACCCATAGATATATCATACATATATACACAATGTAGGAGGGAGATTTGAACCCATGTGAAAGTTGAGCTTCGTGGCTGAATGTAAACAACACAGTAAATTATAAATATATATATATATATATATATATATATATATATATATATATAGTTGACACATTATACACACTGCAGAAGGGGGATTTAAACCCAGGTCCCCCACGTGAAAATCAGGAGATTTACTCATCTAATCAATATTATATCATATGTATATAGTTTAAAAATACATACATACTTACATACATGACACATTATAGTATACACATAGTACATTATACACATATTACATATTATTTTGATAATATTTGGTACATAATTCTACTAAGTTGTACCTCATCTATGTTTTTAAGTTATGCTCACTTATACACACAATAGTTCACTTTAATTTAAAAATATTTGTTAAGATGACTCAAAAAGAAGAACATATTACAGCAACTTGAGATAATTAAGTTAGTAAGACTATTTATACAACTTTGACTATACACAACTTCATCTATTTAATTATTTTGGACGTTGGGGTTTACAGTGTAGCCAACAGTTTTTCACAGTCACTTTTAACTTTTAGCTGAACCTGAACTCTCGCTCTGACCACAGGCTCCTGAAAATGTGTTGTCTTAAAGTGAGAAGAGTGATCAAGTTGTAACCACAGACTGTATAAAGAAGTGGACTGAGTGCGACGTCTCCCACAGCTCCAAATGTAGCTCATCACGGCCAGCAGATATGTGTGTCCCTGACTGGTTAATCCACCTGTCAATCACACTCTTCAGCAGTGACCAGACTCACATCTTCATAAAGTACAGGAAGTGTGTTCTGGACCCCAGACAAGTCCATGTCTCGATTTAGGGACAAAACTGTGAAATAAAACCCCAGGATCATGTGGAGCCACATTACCAACAGTTAAGACCAAAATGTCGAGGCTCACAGCAGCGTCATGTCTGGAAGGCGGGGTTAGTGTGTGAGCTGTGTCCAGTCACACAGGATGTGGATGTAGCAGCGGGTGGACAGAGAATGTGTATGTTTCCATTTGTCCTTCACTGTCCCCTCAGAAACAGTCCTCCTCTGATTATAGAGTAGAGAGCGCCCCCTGCTGGGCCCCCCTCTGCCCTCCACACACACATTGGGCTTCCATGCCTCTGGGGAACATTCCAGACTTACTCTGATCCTGATCCTGATCCTGACCTTAAAGATGCTGTACGACATTATTCCCACATATATTGTGCACGTGTGTATAGCACACTTATACAGTACACATATACTGTGCACATGTGTGTATAGTACACTTATACAGTACACATATTGTAACGGTCCCAAATATTTATATATAATTTCGCGCTTGTCTTTATATTTTACTTTGCGCCATCTAGTGGTCAATCACAATGTGGAACAAAGTATAATAGAAAGTTCCGCCCGAACCTAATTAACTGCGCACCTTGCTGTCAACACATTGCCGCGGACATGTGAATATCTCCGGTAAAATGAGAATAAGTCAGATAAAATTTTATGGGAATAACAATGTAAACACTAGTTTATTGTTTTTATTTAGTATATAGCGAAGGGATTTGAAGCAAGATTAACAATTAGCCCCCTCGTGGATGTCAGCCCACGAGGTTTGTGTACTTTATTATTATATTGTATTATATTGTAAGGTGCAGAGTTAATTTTGATGTTTTATTTATTATTTTCTTTGCTGCCAGTTCTCACGGGTTGAAGAGTGAATAAACCCTGTTAAAAAACCTCGTGCTCATGCTCATTCCTTGAGGGGTGCTACAGTGAGAACTCTTCTGCTCCGCATGGGTAGACGAGACGGTGCCAGCGCCAGGGTCGAGAGGGACAACAGCGCCTCCATTCTCCACGGCCAAATGCACAACGCGCAACAACTCCAGGTTCCACAAGATGAACGTCGCATCAAGGACTGTCGTTAATATTATTTGATATGAAAGTATGACAAATTAAGAGGAGACTGCAATAAGAAATAAGATATTTTTCATTTCTGATTAATCAAAAGGACTGAGATAATTTTATTTTTCTTTTCCTGTTCAAGTTGGAAGTGATTTATACAATATTGACATTTATTTTATGCTAAGTAACCTGCATGTTATTCACAGTTAGTGATTCGCAGTAACAGTAATAAGATGTAATATTACTGGTGTATTCAAGACCTATAATGATTGCTTATAGCATACAGTGATTTAAGTTCATATTATAAATTACTTTAGAAAATTTACATTAAGACATCATACAGTGCTATTAAGTTAAAAGTACAATAACCTGAACCAACATTTAGCTATTCCACCAAATAATTAAAACTAAATCAGTACTGTAAATCTTTAAACTTAAACCCAAGATAAACAATGTCAAAATTGGGTGTCTTGTCCGAAGTTGGTGAAGATGGTGATGTGACATCCAAGCTAAATGAGCAATCACCAGAAGCTGAGTGCACTGGAGATGATATTCCCACTACCTCACAAGATGCACGAAGGAGCCAAAGAGTCCGCATGCTAACGGAAAAAAGGGCAAAAGCTGCATGATGAGCAAGTAAAGAAGGCTGCACATCGTTTCAGCACGTGTTACGAGAAGTGGAAGACTGTCATTAAAGATGCTAAGAAAGCTATAGATGGACAATGCTCAAAGGATCTTCTGCATGAACATGTCGCCAAGGTAACAAGTGCTGCAACCAATGTTTGTACTGCATATGATGATTTAAGACACATGGACTCTCCTGACAATAACACAAGACGCAGGATGGATATGTGTGATGCAGTAACAAGGACCATCATGGAAGCAGCTGAAAGACCCCAAAAATCAAGAAATGGAAATGGCCAAAAGGACGACGAAGTTTGGAAGGATGCAGAGTCAGTGTTTAAGTCTGCTGCCTCTGCAAGGTTAAGTGTCAAGTCTCACCACAGTACAAAGACTCCTTCCAGGTATTCAAGCAAGCACTCTATCAAGAGACAAGAGGCAGCAGCTGAAGTTGCCGCAAATGAAGCTGCATTAGAAGTTCTGCTGGAACAAGAAAATCAAATAAGGGAAATCGAAAAACAAGAAGCAGAAATTGCACAGAAACAAAGAGAGCTGGAAGCAAAGCGCAGAGAAGTGGAGCGGCTGGAGACAATTAAAAAGCTTCAAGCTGCTAAAGCAAGACAACAAGTATATGAGCAGAGTGAAGGTTCAGATGAAGAAATATATGATCTGCTCCACCAGCACATCTCTGGTAGGGAAAATGAAGTTAAGTCAGAAAACAACAGCTTATCCCTGAAACCGCCTTTGGCACCTCAAAATGTGATTCACACTCAAGAAGTCAATACAATAGAGCTGGTAAGAGCCTTTGCGGAATCTCTCAACGCAAGTCGTCTCCCAGTCCCCGAGCCAACTATATTCAATGGTGACCCACTAAGATACAATGACTGGAAGATTTCATTTCTGACTCTTATTGACAGAAAAAGTATACCAGCTGAAGAGAAGATGTACTACTTGCGGAAGTACGTGAGTGGACCTGCAAGGAAAGCCATAGAAAGCTACTTTTTGCTTGGTACAGAATCAGCTTACAATGCAGCATGGACAGTTCTTGAAGAGAGGTATGGCAATCCATTCCTCATCGCTAAGGCATTTAGAGACAAGCTCGACGCATGGCCGAAGATCAGTTCCAAGAGCAGTGTGGAACTTCAAGAATATGCTGACTTTCTTCGCAGTTGTAATGCGGCCATGCCACAGATTAAAGGTCTTGAAGTACTTAATGACTGCAATGAAAACCAAAAGATGCTCACAAAACTTCCTGACTGGCTCACATCAAGGTGGAACAGAAAGGTTACAGAAGTGCAAGAACAGAGCCACATATTTCCAAGTTTCAGTCATTTTGTTGAGTTCATCTCACGTGAAGCCAAAATTGCATGTAACCCCATAACATCCCTCTATGCTCTGAAGCCAAGTGAAAATGAAAGGACAAAGGTACAAAGAACCAGGAGTCATGGAGCAAAGGTTATGGCAATGAACTCCAAGGAAAAGGCTGTCAACATAAGCTGTGTCTACTGTGAGAAAGCAGGCCACAGTCTGCAGAAATGTTTTAAATTTATGAATGAGAACATTGGGGAAAGACTGAAGTTTGCACAAGAGAAGAAGCTATGCTTTGGCTGTTTGAAGTTAGGCCATCGCTCCAAGGATTGTGACAACAGAGAAACTTGTGACACATGCAAGAAAAAAACATCCAACATGTCTTCATGACACTCGCACTAAGGAAGAAAGAACTCAGATAAAGGGCAATCAAGCAAAGAGCAGTGATAAGACAAAACAAAGGAAACCAGATTCAACTCCACAAGACACCAATGTCACACAAACAGCAACTGAAGCAACTTCTAACAGAGTGATGCAGAACACCAAGGATACTCACACATCCTCTATCGTTCCAGTATGGGTTTCAGCTGAAAGTGAGCCAGAGTGTGAAGTTCTAGTGTACGCACTCCTTGATACACAGAGTGACACAACCTTCATCTTACAAGAAACTGCAAGAGCTCTGCACACTGTAAGTGAACCAGTTCAGTTAAAGCTTACTACGATGTCATCAAGAAACACTGTCGTTACCTGTCAGAAGCTCTCTGGCTTACAAGTAAGAGGATTTTACTCAAATAAGATAATTCCTTTGCCAGTAACATACGCGAGAGACTTCATTCCAGCAAATCGAGATCACATTCCAACACCAGGAACTGCTAAGGCATGGCCCCATCTTGAACATATTGCAGATGAAATCGCTCCTCTCCAAAGTTGTGATGTTGGTCTTTTGATTGGCTACAACTGCCCTCAAGCACTTGTTCCGCGTCAAGTCGTGTCTGGCAAGGAACATCAGCCATTTGGACAAAGAACTGATCTGGGCTGGAGTATCGTGGGTTTTGGCAATCCGTGTCTTGATTATGGAGATGTCTTCGGAGTAAGCCACCAGGTCATCGTGAAGCAAGTGGTCCCAGATGTTCAGCCATCCTCAAGGTTCACCAGTCAAGTGCATTACGTGTGCAGAACTCAAATAAAAGAAATTGTCTCACCTGCTGACGTAATCAAAATGCTGGAGTCTGATTTCGTGGAAAGAGCTGCAGAAGATGTTAAGATCTCCCAAGAGGATCTCAGGTTCCTGACGAAGATGAAGGAAGGCATTAGGCTCAAGGAGGATGGACATTTTGAGATGCCACTTCCATTTAAAGGTGACAAGCCTAACTTACCTGACAACAAGGCATGTGCCATTCATCGGCTCAAATGCTTGGAAAGAAAGCTGAGAAGGAACAAGCAATACTACATGGATTATAATAAGTTCATGGAGGAAATCATAGCTCACGGTGATGCTGAGAAGGTGCCCGAGCAAGACATCAACAAGACCCCAGCATGGTACATCCCACACCATGGGGTGTACCACCCACAAAAACCAGGAAAGATTCGAATCGTCTTTGATGGCTCTGCGAAGTTTCAAGGAACATCCATCAATGACCATCTTTTGACCGGCCCAGAGCTTACAAACACCTTGCTCGGAGTCCTGTGTCGTTTTCGCAGAGGCCCAGTGGCTATAATGTGCGATATTGAACGTATGTTCCACCAGTTTCACGTGTGTGCTGCTGACCAAGACTACCTAAGGTTCTTATGGTGGGAGAATGGTGATCTCGACACCCCGTTCACCATCTACAGAATGAAAGTTCACCTGTTTGGTGCAGCATCTTCCCCTGGATGCGCTAACTACGGCCTTAAGCACCTGGCAACTGAAGCAGAAGGACGCTTCAGTGAGGAAACAGTTAAGTTTATGAAAACTAACTTCTATGTTGACGATGGATTAGCAAGTGTCGATACAGAAAGCCAAGCAATACAGCTCGTCAAGGAAGCATGTGAACTCTGCAGTACCGGCAATCTTCGATTACATAAGTTCATCTCAAACAGCACCAAAGTCTTAGCTTCACTTCCAAGAGAAGAATGCACAGTAGCTGCCAAAAATATGGATATGGCGTTGAGTGAAGTACACATGGAGAGAGCACTAGGTGTACAATGGTGTGTGGAATCAGACCAGTTCCAGTTCAGAGTGACTGTTAAGGAAAATCCACTCACTCGAAGAGGAGTTTTGTCCACAGTTGCCTCCGTGTTTGATCCGCTTGGATTTGTGTCACCCTTCATCTTGCTAGGGAAACAGATCCTGCAGCAGATGTGTCGAGATAAGCTTAGCTGGGATGATACCTTACCCGAAAGTCTTCGACCTCAGTGGGAATCTTGGCTGCTTGATCTGAGGAATTTAGCAAAGGTAAAGATTCAAAGATGCTACACTCCAAATAACTTCAAGGCAGAGCATTATGAACTGCACCATTTCTCCGATGCCAGTGCATCTGGATATGGCATGTGTACCTACCTTAGAGCAGTCAGCACATCTGGTGAAGTCCACTGTTCTCTGGTGATGGGAAGATCAAGAGTTCCACCATCGAAAGTCACAACCATTCCACGACTTGAGTTGTCAGCTGCTGTAGTTGCTGTCCGCACTGGTGATATGCTGAAAAAGGAACTGGAGGTTGGACTCTCACAAGAAACCTACTGGACAGATTCAAAGGTTGTCCTCGGATACATAGGAAATGAAGCCAGGAGGTTCCATGTGTTTGTTGCGAATAGAATTGAACGCATCAAACAAAGTACAGAGTCTACACAGTGGAGGTATGTGGCGTCCGAAGAGAACCCGGCAGACCATGCCTCTAGAGGTCTTACAGCTGATCAACTTATGGCCTCAAACTGGTTTAAAGGCCCAGACCTTCTCTGGCAGAAAGTCGTGTCCAGCAGCGAAATCAAGGTGGGAGAGTTATCAAGCAGTGATCCAGAAGTCAAGAAGATTCAAGTGCTCAAGACACAAGCTAAAGAACAAAGATCACTTCTGGATCGCTTGCACAAGTTCTCCGATTGGTCAAGAATGATCAAAGCCATTGCTAGACTCAAGCGCCTCGCAAAGGAAGTGAAGGAATGCAAGAAAAGGTCCTATGAAGTCAGTAATCTTGAAGAAAGAAAGGAAGCAGAGCTGACAGTTATCAGAATGGCTCAAGATACTGCCTTCTCACATGAAATAAAGTCCTTTCAAAATCACAAAGTAATCCAATCCAAAGACAAGGCCAATAAGCTACACAAGTTGAGTCCATTCCTGGACGATAAGGGCACACTTCGAGTTGGAGGACGTCTCACACATGCTACATTACACTCCAATGTCAAACATCCTGTGATCCTTCCAAGAGACAGCCATGTGTCAACGTTACTCGTTAAGCATTATCATGAGAAAACATACCATCAAGGGCGAGGGATCACCATGAACGAGCTTCGCGCAAATGGATATTGGATCCTCGGGTGCAGCAAGGTTGTATCTTCTCATATCTACAGATGTATTAAGTGCAGAAGGTTCAGGAGGTGCACGGAACAGCAGAAAATGGCAGACCTCCCAGAAGATCGGATGGAGACTACCCCACCATTCACCTACTGCGGGATGGACTGCTTTGGTCCTTTTTATGTCAAGGATGGCAGGAAGGAGCTAAAGCGCTATGGCTTGTTAATCACCTGCATGTGCTCCAGAGCAGTACACATTGAAATGCTTGATGATTTAACCACTGATGCCTTCATCAATGCATTGCGTGCATTCATTGCCATACGAGGTTCAGTTCGCCAGATAAGATGTGATCAAGGCACGAACTTTGTCGGCGCAAGAAATGAGTTTGTAGAGGCACTTAAAGAAATGGACCAAGCCAAACTGGAAAATCTGGAATGCGAGTTTCTCATGAACACCCCAGCCTCAAGTCATATGGGTGGCATCTGGGAGCGACAAATCCGCACCATAAGAAGTGTTCTGACATCAATCCTAGAACAATCAGCTAAACAACTCGACAGTTCCTCCCTAAGAACATTCCTATATGAAGTCATGGCAGTAATAAATAGTCGACCCCTGACCACAGACCAGCTATGTGACCCATCAAGCCCAGAACCTCTAACACCAAACCACATACTGACCATGAAGTCCACAATCATCTCTCCACCCCCAGGCAAATTTGTCAAGGAAGACCTTTATCTTCGGAAGAGATGGCGTCGTGTTCAACTCCTTGCCAATACCTTTTGGGCAAGATGGAAAAAGGAGTACTTGCTAAATCTTCAAAGTAGACAAAAATGGACTAAGCAACGCAGAAACGTCAAGATCAATGATATTGTGCTTTTGCAAGATGAAATAACCCCAAGAAATCAGTGGAAGTTGGCGAAAATCGTTGATGTGTACCCTAGTAA
>NW_026570970.1:38692907-38764563 GCF_026225935.1 Boleophthalmus pectinirostris | reverse complement strand
AGTCACAAAAGAGCCAGCATTAGGCCACAGTTTTTCAGTTAGTCTGTCTCGCTCGCTGTGAAGTGTATCTGATATTATCATTCAATTACAGAAGGCTACATTACCCAGGACTCATCAGAAGCTCTTCTACTTTGCAGCGGTTGTAAAGTTCTGGTGTTTTGGAGTCCACCGCAGAGCAGAGCACCTGCTCCCTCAGCAACCTTAGGAAACAAGGAAATGGTTATGCGTCCTCAAAAACACAGGAAAATATTACAACTTTAGGCGAGTAAAGAAATTCTTGCAGGAATAAAGACCTGTGCTGTCAGTCAGTTGGTCGACTAAAAGGGGTGTGGCAAAAGCTCTGGAAACTCTTCTGTATCTGTGTATCTGACCCAAACTGCACTCACCAGACTACATCTGCAGGGGGCGCTCATGCAAAAACTATTTATGCACAAAAGAAGAACTAGAAAACTATGTATTTATATAAAGACAGATGCAACTTGTGAGTTTAATCTGCCTTTTTACAGAGGAATACCAAAAAATACCAAATCTCCAGCTCACTCACTTCTCAAATATTAGTGCAGGAGATTAGTGAAAAAAACGTTCACTTGGTATAAAAGCATGAAATTTGGCACAGATACTCTCTAAGGGCCGCTATTTAGGAAAAAGGCATTGGCCACTCAAAAATTCAATATGGCGGCCATTTTTCAAGACTTTTCTATTTGTGGCCACACTGGCTTGTCCAAACCTGATGTCATCAGATCTCAGAAGCTCAGCAGCTCCGGGCCTGGTTAGGACTTGAATGGGAGACACTGGGAAAATCAGGTGCCACAGGGGGGCACCAGCTGTAAAAAACTGTTTATGTTGTGTCCTTAGGCAAGACACTTCACCCACATTGCCTAGTATGAAAGGTACGTGTGAGTGA
Organism: Boleophthalmus pectinirostris; assembly: GCF_026225935.1. Lineage (NCBI taxonomy): Eukaryota > Metazoa > Chordata > Actinopteri > Gobiiformes > Gobiidae > Boleophthalmus > Boleophthalmus pectinirostris. Next base: position 38,763,659 of record NW_026570970.1, on the reverse strand, counting down.
TGGTGGTGGTCAAGGGGCCGATGGCGCCGATTGGCATGGCAGCCACACTTCTGTCATTCTGCCCCAGAGCAGCTGTGGCTAGAATAGCAGGTTATTATCACCACCGCATCTGGAGTGAATAATGCTCTGTAAAGTGTCTGTGTGACAAATGTCTGTGAAAAGAATGAAATAAATAAAAAACTTATACTGAAAAAATGGTCTGAGAGGGGTTGCTCCAATTGCAAAAACAAATTTGACAACAATAACATGACTTTTTAACGTTTCTCTGTCCAGCATGTTTAAATCTTACAAAGGTCACTTGATTGTGGCCGATGTGAGACCTGCATGTTTTAATCAGACTGAGGAAACATGACTTTATTCTAATCTGTGGTGAGGCTCCTCCCTCTGGAATTCTCCTCCCCAAAACTTTTGGAGGGAAAATTCAAATGTAACAGGACACAGGACAGTTCCAGGAGCAGAGAGGAAACACAGTGTGGAGCAGGAGGATTATGAGAACTGATCTGGAGGTGAGACTTTTCAAAGATGTTATGTGCTTCTCTGCACTAGAATGTCCTCATTGTTAAAACATGTTTGTGGTGTTTTACTTGAAATTAGAGTTAATGTAAGGACTGTTTCCATGAGACAAATTGTATTTGACTGTCCATCTACAAGAGTGTGACAGTTGTACTCAGATTTGAATGTGTTTGTTCCAGAGTCGTCTACAAACAAAGAGTGATATCCAGAGCTCTGCTGCAGCTGTGGGGAAGTTCATGAATGTTACAGCTGATGTTTCAGAAAAAAGGAAGATGTTTGAGAACCAACAAACCACAGAGCACAGATGAACAAAGTAAGTAACTCAACTAAAATGATTTTAAACACATTTTTCAAAATGAACTTCCTATTGAAACAGTTATGGTATTTCTACAGAGTGATGTGGCACTAGAGGACTTTATACCAGATGCCCTACCTGTTACTGCGTTTAGAGGAAGAAAAGAAAAAATTGGAAAAATGCTGATGGCATCTCAACCATCGAATGTTTGTCATCTTGATTTTTTGAGGGACAAGCACCATTCTCCAAAAAAACATTCTCAACAGAGTATTTTCACAAAATGCTATGCCTACATCACAGTTTGAACGCTCGACATAATGAACATTTGACAGAAATAGTGACCATCTTGAAAAATGAAAATGACTGCCATTTTGAATTTTCGAATGGCCAACGCCTTTTTCCCAAAACATGACCCTTAGAGAATGTCTGTGCCAAATGTCATGCTTTTATACCAAAGTGAACGTCCATCCATCCATTTTCGTCCGCTTATCAGGGGCCGGGTCGCGGGGGCAGCAGCCTAAGCAGGGACTCCCAGACTTCCTTCACCCCAGACACGTCCTCCAGCTCCTCCGGGGGGACCCCGAGGCGTTCCCAGGCCAGTCCAGAGACATAGTCCCTCCAGCGTGTCCTGGGTCTTCCCCGGGGCCTCCTCCCAGTGGGACATGCCCGGAACACCTCCCGAGGGAGGCGCCCAGGAGGCATCCGAAACAGATGCCCGAGCCACCTCAACTGGCTCCTCTCGATGTGGAGGAGCAGCGGCTCTACTCCAAACTCCTCCCGTGTGACTGAGCTCCTCACCCTATCTCTAAGGGAGCGACCAGCCACCCTGTGGAGGAAACCGATTTCGAGCGCTTGTATCCGCGATCTCGTCCTTTCGGTCACTACCCAGAGCTCATGACCATAGGTGAGCGTAGGAACGAAGACTGACCGGTAAATCGAGAGCTTCGGCTCAGCTCCCTCTTCACAACAACGGTCCGATACAGCGACCGCATCACTGCCGAAGCTGCACCGATCCGCCTGTCAATCTCCCGTTCCGTCCTCCCCTCACTCGTGAACAAGACCCCGAGATACTTGAACTCCTCAACTTGAGGCAAAGACTCCCCACCCACCCGGAGAGGGCAAGCCACCTTTTTCCGGTCGAGAACCATGGCCTCAGACTTAGAAGAGCTGAGCTTCATCCCAGCCGCTTCACACTCGGCTGCAAACCGCCCCAGTGCACATTGCAGGTCCTGGTTCGATGAAGCCAACAGGACAACATCATCCGCAAACAGCAGAGATGAGATCCTGTGGTCCCCAAACCGGACCCACTCCGGCCCCTGACTGCGCCTAGAAATTCTGTCCATAAAAACAATGAACAGAACCGGTGACAAACGGCAGTCCTGGCGGAGTCCAACATGCACCGGGAACAGGTCTGACTTACTGCCGGCAATGCGAACACAGCTCCTGCTCCGGTCATACAGGGACCGGACAGCCTTTAGCAAAGGGCCCCGGACCCCATACTCCCAGAGCACCCCCCACAGGACACCACGAGGGACACGGTCGAATGCCTTCTCCAAGTCCACAAAGCACATGTGGACTGGTTGGACAAACTCCCATGAACCCTGGAGCACCCTATGGAGAGTGTAGAGCTGGTCCAGTGTTCCACGGCCAGGACGAAAACCACACTGCTCTTCCTGGATCCGAGGTTCGACTATCGGCCGGATTCTCCTCTCCAGTACCCTGGCATAGACCTTACCGGGAAGGCTGAGGAGTGTGATCCCCCTATAGTTGGAACACACCCTCCGGTCCCCCTTCTTATACAGAGGGACCACCACCCCCGGTTTGCCAGTCCAGAGGTACTGTCCCCGACCGCCACGCGATGTTGAAGAGGCGTGTCAGCCAAGACAGCCCCTGCAACATCCAGAGACTTAAGGTACTCAGGACGGATCTCATCCAACCCCGGAGCCTTGCCACCAAGGAGCTTTCCAACCACCTCAGTGACTTCAGCCAGGGTGATGGATGAGTCCGCCTCCGAGTCCCCACCTCGGCCTCCTCCTCGGAAGACGTGACGGTGGGATTGAGGAGATCCTCAAAGTATTTCTTCCACCGCCGGACAACGTCCCCAGTCGAGGTCAGCAGCTCTCCCCCCGCACTGTAAACAGTGTTGGCGAAGAACTGCTTCCCCCTCCTGAGGCGCCGGACGGTTTGCCAGAATCTCTTTGAGGCCGTCTGATAGTCCTTCTCCATGGCCTCCCCGAACTCTAGTCAACAACTAAGAGTACTGTTACACTGTACTACATATTACTCAAGTAAGAGTACTGTTACACTGTACAATAGTACTAGTACTTAAAAAATGTTCCTCAAGTAAGAGTAAGTGTGCTGCTAGAAAAGTTCTCTATAAAGTACAATTTCTTTAAAAGTCAAGTCAATCTAGCACACACCTCTGCTCTTCTGTAAAGCAGATTTTCTGTATTCTTCAAATGACTTAAATATGATGTGAGTTGTGACAGGTGCTAGTGTGGACTTTGTGATCTTGGACTCACCAGTTGGACCAGTCTCTTCCAGTGTAAATGTAAATGAACCTATAAAAAGCACATGGGAATCACAGTCAGCCAATGAAACAAACCCAGACGTCTCTGCTAGAGATGTAACAATAACAAAATATCATCATATCGTATCGTCAAAAGTCTCACAACAAAATATTGTGGGATGTCACAATATTTTGATTTACAAAATCCTTTGCTTAAATGCATGGTTTTATAGAATAGAATAGAATAGAAAATACTTTATTGTCATTATACACAGTACAATGAGATGCAGAAAATTATAGTGTCAATAGCTAATAAACTCGGGAAAAATCGAGAACTACATATCCCATGATTCATTTCAATGCAGACAATATGAAGAAATATGTTTTTACTTGAATTGTTGGGATTATGACAGTAATAATTCACATCAAAATCTTGTCAGGGCATTTTTAAAGCAAAAAAGTGTCCTATCTACATTATATCGGCTTCTCCAAAATATCACAATAAATATCATACTGTGAAATGCATATTGTGATAATATCGTACCAAGAGATTTGGATAGTGTTACATCTCTAGTCTCTACATGTTTAAACAGTTCAACACATCGAAAATCAGACACAAATCCATACTATAACTAGTACTGAAAAAAAAGTCCCACTGACAGGACAGAAATGAATCTTTCCTGAATGTCTTTAGAATGATGTTGAGTGGTATCAGAACAAGAAGAAGACACATAGACTAGTACACACACATGGACCAACATGAACCTACTGCACCCCTGAGGATCACACACATATAACACACGTGAGAATATAGTCAAATAATGTCATGAACATGTTTGATGTAAATAGATGTAAATAAGTGACTGTTTTCTTGGCTGTAGAGTGAGCTGTCCCTGGGACCTCACACTGGGACCTCTGGTCTTGGGGGGGATCTGAGCACCAGGGCTGGCAGACAATTTCTGTACTTCTGAACTTTTCTTCCAAAAGTTAAGCAGTTATGCTCCTCAGTGTGTGTTTTCTGTTTCATTTGAATACAGGAAGTTCCCCACTGTGTAAACTCCACATATCTTTACTAGAATCATTTGGATAATGATGGAAGTTGCCAATCTCTACTGAACTAAAGGTAAAAGAAGCTGTTCACTTGAAAACTACCACTACATGACATCACAAGGTGGAACAGAGCATTTGGAGCTTTGGAGATGTAGACAGACTAATAATAAAGTGTTGCTCAAACATGTGTGAATGAAACAAAACACAACTCCAGGTGTGTTTTTGAGGAGGTAAATGTGACATACATATAGGCTCTTTAACACTGACTCTAGTGTTTGAGTCCAGAGTGTTTTGCTTGTTAAAATGTGGACACTCATAAAAAGGCGGCGGATCTTTCCAGGTTAATCATACATCGTATCAGTGAGGTGTACGTCACAGGCTGTCTGTAATATATTCTCTATATGAACTTGTAACATTAAAGTGCAGATGACTGAATGATGAAATTCAACAGAAAAGGCGTCACTCTTACTCCACTCTAGTGTTTGTGTTGGTGATGAAATGGTTCATTCCCTCAGTATTTCCTCTAGAAGGTCTGCCACATTTTCTGCCATTTTTGGGGCAAAAAGCCTGTGGTATCTATGTCCAGAGCTAGCCCCATGCACGGTCTCCATGGATACGGTTGTAGGTTGTAGGCTGTAGGTTGTAGGCTGGAGGTTGTAGGTTGTAGATTGTTGGTTGTAGGTTGTAGGTTGTAGGTTGTAGGTAGTAGGTTGCAGGTTGTAGGTTGAAGGTTAGGTTGGAGGTTGGAGGTTGTAGGTTAGGTTGAGGTTAGGTTGGAGGTTGTTAGGTTGTTGGAGGTTGTTGAGGTTTGTTGTAGGTTGTAGGTTGTAGGTCAGTAGGTTAGGTTAGGTTGGAGGTTGGAGGTTGGAGGTTAGGTTTGAGGTTGAGGTTAGGTTGGAGGTTGCAGGTTGTAGGTTGTAGGTTAGGTTGCAGGTTGTAGGTTGTAGGTTAGGTTGTAGGTTGTAGGTTAGGAGGTTGGAGGTTGGAGGTTGGAGGTTGGAGTTGGAGGTTGTTTAGGTTGTAGGTTGAGGTTGGCAGGTTGGAGGTTGTGAGGTTGGAGGTGTAGGTTGCAGGTTGTAGGTTGGAGGTTGTAGGTTGGAGGTTGTAGGTTGGAGGTTAGGTTAGGTTAGGTTGGAGGTTGCAGGTTGAGGTTGGAGGTTGTAGGTTGGAGGTTGGAGGTTGTTGAGGTTAGGTAGGTTGGAGGTTGTAGGTTGCAGGTTGGAGGTTGGAGGTTGTTGTAGGTTGAGGTGGGAGTGTAGGTTGCAGGTTGTAGGTTGGAGGTTGCAGGTTGTAGGTTGGAGGTTGGAGGTTGGAGGTGGAGGTTGGGTGTGGAGGTTGTAGGTTAGGTGCAGGTTGGAGGTTGGAGTAGGTGTAGGTTGAGGTTGTAGGTTGAGGTTGAGGTTGGAGGTTGGAGGTTGGAGGTTGGAGGTTGAAGGTTGGAGGTTGGAGGTTGAGGTTGTTGAGGTTGGAGGTTAGGTTTAGGTTGGAGGTTGGAGGTTGCAGGTTGTAGGTTGTAGGTTGGAGGTTGGAGGTTGCAGGTTGGAGGTTGGAGGTGGAGGTTGGTAGGTTAGGTTGGAGGTTGAGGTTGAGGTTGGAGGTTGGAGTTTGAGGTTGGAGGTTGGTTGGGTTGAGGTTGCAGGTTGGAGGTTGGAGGTTGGAGGTTGGAGGTTGAGGTTAGGTTAGGTTGCAGGTTGAGGTTGAGGTTAGGTTGTAGGTTGGAGGTTGGAGGTTGTAGGTTGGAGGTTGGAGGTTGGAGGTTGTAGGTTGTAGGTTGCAGGTTGTAGGTTGGAGGTTGCAGGTTGTAGGTTGGAGGTTGGAGGTTGGAGGTTGTAGGTTGTAGGTTGGAGGTTGGAGGTTGTAGGTTGGAGGTTGGAGGTTGCAGGTTGGAGGTTGGAGGTTGGAGGTTGGAGGTTGGAGGTTGCAGGTTGGAGGTTGGAGGTTGGAGGTTGGTAGGTTGGAGGTTGAGGTTGTAGGTTGGAGGTTGAGGTTGTAGGTTAGGTTAGGTTGGAGGTTGGAGGTTGAGGTTGCAGGTTGGAGGTTAGGTTGGAGGTTGGAGGTTGGAGGTTGTAGGTTGTAGGTTGGAGGTTGCAGGTTGAGGTTGGAGGTTGCAGGTTGGAGGAGGTTGGAGGTTGAGGTTGGAGGTTGGAGGTTTAGGTTGAGGTTGGAGGTTAGGTTGAGGTTGAGGTTGGAGGTTGCAGGTTGGAGGTTGGAGGTTGGAGGTTGGAGGTTGAGGTTGGAGGCTGGTGCACAGTGAAACAGTTCCCTTGAGAATGCCCTGCTCCTTCTGCTTGGATGCTTGTGCATTATAGACCAGTCCAGTGTTTTTAGGTGAATATTCACTTTTGTAAACGCAGTTAAGTATGAATTAGATTAGATTAGATTCAAATGTATTGCTATTACAAATATATAAATACAAGGTAACGAAATGTTGTTTAGCACTGAATTCTACCATGACTTAAAGCTCATGAAACTTGGTTTAGGATAGGTAATATATAACATAATATACATAATATATAGGCTCTAGTGTTTAAGTTGAGAGTTATTTGCTTGTTAAGTGTCATAAAAAGGCAGTGGTCTGTTTTACAAGAAAGTCCGGGTTAATCATACATCATCCCAATGAGATGTCACACTGTTTTAAACGTTTTTCCCATCACTGATGCTTTGACGATAGTTTCTTTGGAAATATAAATGTTTATATTAAAGCTACAGTATGTACCTTTCTGGAGGTAGGATATTTCCTGCCTGATTTTATGGAACCAGAATGTTCAAACCATACTTCAGAGCCCTCTCCATGGAGAGGTCAGTTTTAGAGAGAAAGAGATACTTTATTAATCCTGAGGATAATTCAAGTTTTGCTGCATTAAACTGTTGCACTTCTGCTGCAGTAAACATTTCCAGTGAGTGTCTCAGTGTCCTTTGTGTCTCAAAGGTCAAATGTCTCAGTGCAGTTTAACAGGAGCAGTGGTCAGGGAGGGTCAGCAGATCCTGTGAAAAAGCCAAAAGTGTCCCTCCTCTATGTCCTGCAGCGTCACAGCAGAGTCCAGGGGGAGCCTGGTGTACAGATCAGGAAAGGCCTCGTTCTGACACCGCTCTGATTTATCGGTGGTAATCGTTTTAATATGAATATGATAAGAGTAATATGGAGAAGCCATAATAAAATACATAAAATTTATATTTATATAAAATGTATATTGTGGAAAGATTTCTTTCAATCTGTCTTTTTGTAAAACCCAAGACCAGAGCATCATCAGCAGGTGTAAAGGCTCAGCAGACACGAGCGTCAGGAAAAGCCTCTGTGGTCTGACCTGTCCTCAAGTCTGTGAAACTAAAGTCACTCTGCTTTGATATGTAAGTGGTATTTGTGTATAAATCCTCAGAGGTCAGACGCTCTGGGGGACATGGAGAGAGGAGACTCAGGAGAGGCTGTTGGTCTGTGGCAGGACTGGGCCCCGTGCACATCTGCTGCAACAAGCTGCATTTCTTGCATGAAATGCCACCAAACGTTCCTCAGGACGCTGAAATGTCCCAGTTTACACCAAACACGACCAAACTGTCCTGGTTACAGACATCACAGCTAATGAAATGTTACACATTACAGTTTAATGCAGCTTCCAGCAACAATTAATGTTCGTGTTTACAGGCAACACCTTGGTATGTTTACAGTATTTACCGGTAAGTATAACGTCACCGTGACGTGGATGGATTTGCTAAGTATAACCCATTATAACTCACGTATAACCCATTGTCTGAAATGCAGCTGAGATGAAGGTTAAGACTGACTGATGCTCGCTGTGGCTGTAGCCGTGAATGTTTTAATCTAAACATACAGAGAACCTGATATTTGCTAATGATCCCTGGGATAAAATTACGTTGGATGTTGCCAACTGGCTCCACTATGTTTTCTAACATATAGGTGAAATTTCCCGTTCAGAGGAGGTGTTTCTACACAATATTATACAGCAGCGTTCGGTTCCCGAATTCAAGACATTTTTACAATAGATTTTAATGAACCCACTTGTTGGTCGCTGTTGTAGCTTCTTGTGCTATTACTCTGTTTTTACTCTGATACAAACTTGAGCTGCACAGTCTTGATCTTGATCGATGTTTCTTCTGCTCGATGAATAATGTCTATGAAGTGATGACGGATTTTTGACAGTAAAGTTCCGTCTGTGAATTCGTATTCGTACTGATGAAAGCGTAATCGTAAATTTTCATTTTGTGATTGTAATTCATGACGTCTTAATTTTTCAATTTCGTATTCTGATGGATAAAATACACACAATATATTTGATGTACGACTGGACTCATTTGAGAGTTTACAAATATTTATTTTATGCGCAACTACAGCCAAATATGCACGGATTTCTATTTTACGCGCACGAATATTTTTGACAGCTTTCTTACTCCATACACTACAGCCCTGGTGCTATCTGATGTGTGGCTCGTTCTTGCTTCTTTCAGTGATGTTGTTCAGGGGTGTTTTTGACAAGAGGCTGTTGTTTAATGTTTACAAGCAGTGGCAGGCCTTATTGTTTAAAAAAAAATAATAATAATTTCAACCTTTTATTATTGTCTTGTGTGCGTATCGTCTACCACACAGCCTCAACAACTATTGCAGCTAATAATAATGTTAACAATAATGATAATAATAACAACAACAACACATAAGCCTAATACTCTTAAAGAAAAATGTGTTTGATAGCATTTCTAATTTGTATGACTCCACCCCATTAAAATATTTCCCTCCAGTTGATGTGCTCTGGTGCCAACTCTGATTGCAAACTTGATACGGTTGTGGAAAACCATCCTTGAAGCCAATTGCACAAGTGTCAATCAAATGTGGCACATACCAAGAGTGTGACAAGTCCTAAGAAGCCACCTCAATGGCAAGAACAAGGCGCAGGCAATCAACAGCTACACCCTGCCAGTGATCAGATACCCTGCAGGAATCATGCACTGGCCAAAGGAGGATATACAGACCACAGGTGTTAAGACACGAAAGCTCCTGACCGACGCATGGAGGATTCCATCCCAAATCCAGCACCCTGAGACTGTACACAAGCCGGAAGGAAGGAGGCCGAGGACTAGTGAGTGTGAGAACCACTGTCCAGGATGAAACATCCAAGCTCCTTGAGAACATCAAGGACAAGGCCCTGACAGATGAGGAGCTCAGAGAATGTCTCAGACAGTGGGGTCCAGAGGAAGAGGTGCAGGGGCTCAAGGAGGAGCTGGAGAGAACCTGGAAAGTGAAGGCATCAGTGGTGCCTGTGGTGATCGGACACTCGGGGCTGTCACCCCCAAACTGGAAGAGTGGCTACAACAGATACCAGGAAAAACAACGGACATCTCAGTCCAGAAAAGTGCAGTACTGGGAACAGCAAAGATACTGCGCAGAACTCTCAAGCTCCCAGACCTCTGGAAGAGGACCCGAGCTGAATGAGGGTGAGAGACCTACCACCGTGGAAGGTGAGAAATTTATAAATTATATATATATATTTATATATATAATTTATAATATATATTGTAGGAGAAAATGCGATTTAACGTGTTGTAAGATGTGCGTGTTTGAGCATGTGGTTTAGCTTTTGACGAATTATTGAAATTATACATTTGCGGGGCACCAGATTCTGACCGAATCAAACTTAACCATATGCGACAACAACAACTTATCAATTAAATCAATCTGAAGGGAACGTACCCGAAAAAGTGACCTGATGATAACTTTAAGAAAAATCACTGAAACCAGCAAATTCCTTTTGTGTGGTTTATTAACAAACAATAACTAGACACCAGCTTCCAAGTTCTGGTTACGTAACATTAAAGCACCGATTTTAACAACCTGAGGTAGTTATAAAACGGGGTTCAGTTTAGCTCAGTTATGGCGTTTCGCTAAGTCGCTACGGCGCTTGCCTTGGGAATAATTGGACGCAATCGTAAGAGGGATGCCAACCCTTATTCATTCACTGTTCAGAACCAGCCTGACTTGGCGATGTTGTTCTCGGTCCGTGTGGAATGCGGCGATGGCGGGGTTCGGCGGTGGTCGTGCGCACGGGCAGGCAGCGGCGTGACGACGGTACTCGGGCAGGGCGGTCCACGCCTCCTTCACCGGCTCTGGTCCTCAGCTCTCGGCAGGTGCGACTCCAGGTCTGTTACAGCTCCCCCTGGGTCTCTCCGACCGGCCGTCTTCCCTGGTCCTCTTCGCCTTGCCTCGCCGCCGCGAGGCAAGGCGGAAAGCGCGATGCGTAGTGGAAAAAGCCTGATGCGAAGCGAAGCGAAAGCGAAGTTTTCGCGCGTGAGGCTTCGTTTTGGTCAGTGCGCTTGGTGGGCGTTGTTATATGCAAATTTAAGGCACGCCCGCGTCTGAGCTGAACTGGTCCCCGTACAAATATCATTTGCAAATATTAAATTGATAACTTCCCACATTCAGGTACTAACTGTTTATGATAACATTAGCCAACGATTCATAGAAAGAAATCAAAGGTATATCTGTCTAAAAACACGCCGTGAAGTTACCGTAAATACTTCCGTGGGAACATGACATGAAATACACACAAGAGACTATGAACACATGAATTAAGCAATGTGGCATATTTGTCTTGTATCAACATGAGCCTTATATAGGACACAGTTAAACATCCTTAACTAGTTATTGAGATGCGTTTAATCCAGTCCTTCTCTAGTGTCCAAAAGTGGCAACCACAGTCCATCGCGGTTTTAACCGGTCCAAACCTTGGCGCCTGATGGTCTGGTATGTAAATGATGTGGGTCTGTTTATTCAAGCACAATAAAGAAAGTAATTATTTAACAGTCCTTATCACTTTAGCAGAGCCATGTCAATTCCCCACTCTGATTCATGTCCCACCTGGCGTGGGGGAAGGGAGGTGTGGAAGCACCGAAGGTCGGTTCTCTTGAGGTTGTAAATACCAAGAGGCAGTCAGGCAGAACCGACTTCTCTAGGTTCCTGGTTTGTGGATTCTATCAGAGTGGGGGGAAGCAGGCCCTGAACAGGCATCTTTCCCTACAATATATATATATATATATATATATATATATATATATATATATATATATATATATATATATATATATATATATATATATATATATATATATATATTAGTGCTGTCATGCGATTAAAAAAATTGAGAGATTAATTAATTATGATCTGTAATTAATTAATCTAATTAATCTCATTTTAATCTCATCTAAAAATTGCTGAGAAAAGCCTTCAATTTGAGGTATTTTCATTTAAATTCATTATTACATTATTGTGGCAGATCAAAAGACTGATATAGAACAAAAAAAAAGTGACTTTATAAAGTCATTTATTGTTTAACAAATCTCTCCAAATTGGCTGTTGAGCCCAAGTCTCCATGAATAAGAAACTGTTTGCTGTAAAGTAGCAAAGACGAGGAAATCTGAACATAATAACTTTTGTCTACTTAAAGACAATAAAAAGTCCAGTCTTTCCTTAACCATATTAAAAATATTATTGATAGAGAAATGCTTTATATATGAGATCACTGGTTTTAGTCCTAGTTTAGTCCTGGAATGGGTTAGTCCTGGTTTTAGTCCTGGTGTTAGTTCTGGTTTAGTCCTGGTTTAGTCCTGGTTTAGACCTGGTTTTAGTTCTGGTTTAGTTCTGGTTTAGTCCTGGTTTAGACCTGGTTTTAGTTCTGGTTTTAGTTCTGGTTTAGTCCTGGTTTAGTCCTGGTTTTAGTTCTGGTTTTAGTTCTGGTTTTAGTTCTGGTTTAGTTCTGGTTTTAGTTCTGGTTTAGTCCTGGACTGGGTTAGTCCTGGTTTTAGTCTTGGTGTTAGATCTGGTTTAGAGGCGCACAGGAGGAAGCGCGGTTTACGCTGCGTACGCGAGAAAACACGATCCACACGCGGCTCACGGGAGGACAGCGATGTCCACGCAGTAACTACAGAAGGAAACGTGGTCCGCGCGTTCTCAGGTTAATGACGATGATGAAGGTGTGTGTTTGTTTTGTGTGTGTGTTTGTGTGTGTTTGTGTTTGTGTGTGTTTGTGTGTGTGTTGTGTGTGTGTGTGTTTGTGTGTGTGTCCCCTCATGTGGCAGGTCACTATAGGACAGTAGTGCAGACATCATGAGTCTATGCAGGTTGTTTTCACCAGTGACATTTAAGTTGTAGGCGATATTATATTTGTTATTTTCTTTTATATTTCACGTCGGGAGAATAATTTCCAAGACACAAATGTGTTTTTACCTGTGCACTGCTGCCTCTGTTCTACTGGCTCTTCCACCTCGTCCATTGTGCGACTGACGCCGCCAACGTTACCATAACGTTTACATCGCTCTTACTGCACGCGTTTTGTGTGGGTTTCCGGCAATGAGTGGAATTACCGAAATAAAAAAATGTATAAATGTGTTTTTGTGTGTGTGTGTTGTTGTCCCAGCAACACATAAAAACAGATTTTATAACTCGCAACTCGCATACAGAAACAGTAAAGTTACAGATTAAAAATGAGATTAACGCGATTAAAAAACATAACGCGCTAAATATGACTGTAAATAATTAATCGCAATTAACGCGATAATTTGACACCCCTATATATATATATATATATATATATATATATATATATATATATATATATATATATATATATATATATATATATATATATATATATATATATATATATATATATATATATATATATATATATATATATATATATATATATATATACATAAAATAGTGTTTGTATAGTGAGTTAAATTAGTGATGTTACAAAGTGATAGTTTTAATGTGAACAGTTCCAGAAATGGAATCATGCTACTACACTGTACTGTACTAAGATGTGAATGTGCTGTGAGCAATACACACAAGTAAAAGAGATATTCAGAGCAGTGAATATTATAGTAGATGTTAGGCATTTAGTTACATTTTATTAAGTGAAAAATACTAAAATCAAATCAAATCTCTGTATCTTCAGAAAAAGGGAGGACATTTAAAAACCACCAAAACACAGGCCACAGATGAACCAACAAAGTAAACCAATAAAAATGATTATAACTTTTCTTTTTTTTCTTCATTGTTCCAGTGAACATTTATCACTTCCTCGGGCTGGTGAGGCAGTAGAGGACTTTGTACAGATGCCCTACCTCCTACTCAGTGCCTTCCTGCATCTACATTTCTGAATTGTTCACTGTGATTCTGTCCTGGTTCATCACTGTATTACACAGTAATAAGTACTTTAAGTATATTTAAACATGTACATTACAAAGTAGAACCATTTCTTATTTCTGACTCCAGAGGCAGAGACCAGAGCATCTTCACTCTGTACCTGTGTTCTCTGTGCTTTGGTGTTCTTTTACTTTGAAGGACTTTCATAATAATAATAATAATTTAATTATATATAAAAATAACAAGATAAAAAGGCACATTCAGCATCATGATCACGTTTCATCAACATGAAAAAGTTACGTTCAGGTTCTAGAGAAAAAACAAGCAGTAGGACATCGATTCCATTTCAAAGTCTAAACATCATTTTATTGCCCGCAAAAGCTCTGCACAGTCCTCTTCAAAATGCTGGGAAAAAGCTGCCCGGTAATCCACAGAAAAGGAGTCACACGGCGGTACAGTCACACTGGAGCCCGCGCAGGACGCGCCGCTTGGTGCTCAAAATGACTGTTTTGATGCCATAAACTCTAAGTAGATGAGGTGGAGAGCTCACGGGAAATAAAATGACACATTCAATATCAGACTTGACCCAGAACTTCAGTACGTCATTTCTCTGTCAGTTTTGGCTCTTGCGTTAAGCTCTTTTAAGAACATCTTAAACTAACACCACTTTTATTTTTTTGGTTATAAGTTAGTTTCTTTTCTTTCTTTTTTTTTTTTTTTTTTTTTGAATTATAGTAGCTAACATTTATTTTGTTTTTTCTTTTATTTGTTTATGTAACCCTTGTACTCCCCTTTAAAATAATCACCTCTGCTCCTTCGTGACAAAAATGTTCTCCAGAAAAGCATGCCATATTATTTTTTTGCTGTACTGATTTTTTATATCAATGTCTTCATTCTAATCATACATACCAAATAATAATAATAATAATAATAATAATAATAATAATAATAATATAATCATAATCATATTTTCACATTTTAACCCTTTAAATGACAGTTTTGTATGTGAAAGTATCAAATAATGTGCATGGGAAAAAAAGCAATCTCTCTCACACACACACACACACACACACACATAAACTCACACACACGCACACACAAACTCACACACCCTGGCACACACACACACACACACACACAGACCTTCAGTGCCCTCTGGAAGTCATCTTTAACACACCCAGACGTGCCTCTGCCTCAGGCTTTCAGACTGGACAGACTTGTTCAAACATTTAATTATGCTCATTTACAGTAGTTTCTATTCATTTAATCTTGTAATGGCAGAGACACAGTAACAAGAAAAATATTGAAAACACAGTATTTTTTCACATAACAATTTTGAAGGGTTTTCAACACCAAAAATTAAAAAAATAAATCAAAAAAAAATAAAAATCTACTGGCAAAGTTATGCCAGGGAAAAAAGCCATTTTGAATGGAAGTCAACGGGACAAACATGTCGGTAAGCACAGGTATGTGAGGATGTTGATTATTAACCACTGATAACCATTCAATTCATGTGATCTTGAAAAAACATATCAATTAAAAATACATTACAAAATACAGACTGGACAATGTTGGTGCTATTTGTCGCAATATAATCAAAGTTATGGAAATAAGAAAAGTGTGATGTATAAAATTGTACCTCGGGGTGTAGGAGGGTTAAAACATGGACTGTGCACAGAAAACATTCACCTCAGACAGAAAAGCTGCTCTGTGCCACATTTAGCTACAAACTCCTTTCCATCTGCAGTCCTCAGGCAAGTACGACATCCAATCAACTATTTACATTAGACCAACTCTAAGAACATTTTATCAGTAACAGTGTCTCTGAAAATAACCACAATCCAGTTCAACATGAAACATATTAAACAATCAACATTCATTCATTCTAATTTCTATAAATACAAGATTTCAGATTCATCATTATCTTCTAAAATAATGTCATCAGTATCCTCTAAAATGTACATTTACCAAATTCACCAGTATAATTATAAAGTAAAATACAAATCATCAACAACAAGTCAAGATAAATGTCATGAGCAAACACAACACATTTACATCTACACAACACATTTACATCTACACAACACATTTACATCTACACAACACATTTACATCTACACAACACATTTACATCTACACAACACATTTACATCTACACAACACATTTACATCTACACAACACATTTACATCTACACAACACATTACATCTACACAACACATTTACATCTACACAACACATTACATCTACACACACATTTACACAACACATTTACATCTACACAACACATTTACATCTACACACACATACATTACACAACACATTTACATCTACACAACACATTTACATCTACACAACACAGTTACATCTACACAACACATTTACATCTACACAATACATGTCCAGTGCAATCAGTCAGGATGTTGAAACAGTTGATGTTTAAGCCTGATGCTGACACGCCTGCTGCTCAGAAGCCGTTGTTCTAGCCCATGAGATAAAGTGTGGGATTTAAAACAAGTTTTCAGTTCAGCTGAAGCATGTTCCAGTTTTTTGCTGCTGTGTCTGAGAAATCGTATCACAGGACGTTTAAAGGAAAGTGGTCAGACCAGAATTTACAGATAAGAGGTTCGAGTCATGTGCTCTGATCTTAACTAACGTTAGGTCAAGCCACAAGAGACCACAAACTAAAAACGAGTTATTGACATGTTCATGTAAAACTTAGAATTGACAAAAAGTTTCAGTTGTGGAAAGTTATAAATTAACTTAAATCTTAGTCATAAAATAAAAAACATAAAACGTGTTTTTAAAGACATTTCTCTTAGAGCAGGTGGAGGATGGGGCAAAGAATCAAAATACAACATTACTACAATAACACAACATTTTTTTTAGGGTGTAGTTATTAACTAGAATACTACCAGTTTATGACATCACAACATGTCACAGAGCATTTACAGCTTTGGAGATGCAGTCAGACTAACAAAGAGTTATTCAGTCATGTGTGAATGAAACAAAACACAACTCCAGGTCTATAACAGGTAACAACAAGTACAACATGGTACAAAGTACATGGCTTAAAGCTCACAAAAATCAATTTTGTGTAATATAATGTATAGCTTTAAGTTATAATATATAGCTTTAAGTTTATATAATATATAGCTTTAAGTTGATATAATAAATACCTTTAAGTTTATATAATATATAGCTTTAAGTTTATTACAGACTCACCCCATCAGACAAAAAGCCGCAGCGAAACCGACAAAAATCTGACTTTTGCTGCACCACATGACTCCTCTCGGGATGTTGTTTCTGCTCTGCGTCTCACACCGTCTGCAGAAGGGGTGGGGCCTGGAGCTGGGATGAACTGTCAGGGGTGGAGCTTCGCAACAGACAGGTGGAGGACAGGTCCAAATTCTACAGTGGAGTTTGCTGTTTAAAGGGCCCATATGACACTATCTTGTGATCTATGTTCTAATGGAGTTTCCTCAGTTGTGTTTTGTTTCATTCACACATGTTTAACACACAAACCCTGCACATTTAGGCTGAGAAACACTTTGTCTGATGTTCATTGAAGAGGACGGGGCAGGTGATATTAAGGCTCTGGTTGTTTGGTCCAGTTTACATGTGGAATAACATCTGTGTGGTCATCTGAAAGAAAACGCACAAATACGTAGATTAAAATATTCTTACTGTTGTAGCACAGTGTTTGTCACAAGGAACAGTGTCTAAGTCACTGATGGCAAAGTAAAAGCTCTTTATATGTGCTTCATCATGAGCTCTTCATCAGGGCTCCAAGCTCAAGAACACAGACTAATAATAAAGTTACTCAAATACATTATGTGTGAATGACACAAAACACAACAGACAACAACAAAAACAACAGTGACAACGACAACAACGACGACAACAACGATAACAACAACAACAACGCCCTCGACGACAACAACAACGACGACAATGACGATCACAACAATGACAATGGCGACAATGACGACGACGACGATAACAACGATGACAACGACAACAACAATAACGACAACGCCGTCTACGACAACGACTACAATGACGACGACAACGACGACGATAACAACAACGACGACGACGATGATAACAACAACGACGACGACGATAACAACGACGACAATGACGACAACTAGGACGACGACAGCAACGACAACAACGACAACAACAAAACAGGTTGACAGGAGTCAGACTGTGTGATGTAGGAGCTTTAAGGACACATTGAAAGGTCATTCTAAAATGCTGTGTTAATCTGGGATTTTGAGGGAGGTCATAGGTCACTGATCTCTGCACATGTGTTCGGTCCACACTGTGACTGCTTTATTCACATTCTGCCATCTAGTGGTCTATTGAAGCATTGCTAATGCAGACTGCAATTGTCAACATGTGCGTCCTACACCACACACAATGGACTCGTGTGAACTTCCAGTCAGTGTAGAACGTTGTTGCCTCATCAAAAACATACCTGGAGTTGTGTTTACCTTGTTTACCTTTAGTTCAGTAGATTCTGAGCCAAACTCATCCAAACGATTCTAGTGAAGGTGTATGGAGTTTAAAAACATAGTGGAGCACTTCCTTTATTTGTGTCCATATCAGTTTGTCAAAGCCTGATCCCGTCAGATCTCAGAAGCTCAGAGTCTGGTCAGTACTTGATGGAGACTCTGGGAAACCCAGGAGCCACAGGAGGCGCCAGTCACAAAAACTGTTGTTGTGTCCTTAGGCAAGACACTTCACCTACATTGCCTAGTATGAAAGTGGTGTGTGTGAGTGATGGTGGTCAGAGGGGCTAAGGGCGCTTCCGTCAGTCTGTCCCAGGGCAGCTGTGGCTACACCACCGAGTGTGGAGTGAATGAAGAATGAACTGTAAAAACATCTTTGTGACATACGTCTGTGAAAAACACTATATAAAATAAAAACGTTCTTACTGTATCACACACACCACATGACATCACAAGGTGGACCAGAGTGTTTTCTGTTTGAGAGAAGATCTCAGCCTAAATGTGCAGGATTTATGTGTTAAACATGTGTGAATGAAACAACTGTTTGTGATGAGGAAATCACATTAGAACATAGATCAGATTTAGGTCCATTAAACCAAAGAAATTCTTGTTCTTTTCTGTAAAATAAAACAAACAAACAAACAAAAAACAACAACAGCAGCAGTGGAACAAGCACAGAACTTTAACTAGAGCAGAGTGCTATACAGAGCTGTCAGAAGTGTCCAAAATCAGATACCAATCGATACTTAAACTAGTATCAACACTAGATACTCATTTGAACAGGATTCAATACTAAAGAAGTTCCACTGACAGGACAGAGATGAACCTGTTTTGGTTGTTCACATTCAGGAACATCACTTTTTCTATTTGGGTGTGTTACAACCAACAAAAGGATGTAGCTGTGTCTAATAACCTGATATTTACAGATGACATGAGTGTGTGATGTAACTTAAGTCAACATGTTTGCTGAAGGTTCATTGTGTCTTCAGTCTTAAGAAAGTGCTATCTGACTTCAGTAACATATACAGTGATGGGAATAACAGTGTTAAAATAAAAATATTACTTTTTTCAGTAATGAGTAACTAATTACTTTTTCTATCATTACCACGTCGTTACCAACATGCCGTGAATGAAGCTGCTCACTGAAGCTGTCATCAGACTTGGCTCACACCACGACTCACACAAACGCAGCATATATATACATATACTATACAAGCTCTGTGTGTACGCCAATGTTATTCATACGAGGAAAACGGTGAATAAAATCAGCTGAAAAACATGCGACAAATCCACTCTTACCTTCAATAAGGACTGAGACAGAGACAGAAATGCTGCGGCTGTCCTCACTCCTCCGTGCTGTTACTATCTTCATAAAGTCACCATATAAACTCACGGCGGAGCTCGTATCACAACAGGACTCATATCGCTCTCTCTACTGCTGGACTTATTTCTCCACTAAAGCATTTGCTCTGCTGTGTGACATGTAAACAAACAGCGCCGTGTGATGATGTCATCGGCCGTGGCCCAGTTTGTTCGTTCGTGCAGCTGTGAGTGCCTTTAAAAAAAAAAGTAATGCAATAGTTACTTTCCCTAGTAACTAGTTACTTTTATAGTGGAGTAACTCTTTTACTAACTCACTTACTTTTTGGGAGAAATACTTACTTTTTCAAAATAATGTGCCCATCACTTCACATCAAACATACTATGATCACATTTTACCTTTGATTGTTTTGAAAATATTGTATTTGCCCCAAATAACACTAGAACATGTTTTATATTTAATTTATTTGTCACAATGAGGGACACGAGGACACTGAACAAACTGCTCTCCAACATGAACACTCCTGCTCCCCCACTGCACCAGAGGGACAGATAATACTCCCTACAACTGTACAACAACTCACCCTTATGGAACAGATAATACTCCCTACAACTGTACAACAAGGCAAGGCGAGTTTATTTGTATAGCACAATTCGTACATAAAGTAATTCAAAGTGCTTTACAGAATAAGAAATACATTAAAATCATAATAAAAACAAATCAAAACATAAATAATCATGAAGATTAAAATTAAAAAAGAGAGACATAAATTGGAGAGAAGAGTGCGGAATGAAAACCTTTCAGTTATATGCACAGTTAAACAGAAATGTTTTGAGCCTGGATTTAAACAGCGTCACAGAAGAGGCCTGTCTCATATGTTCAGGAAGACTGTTCCAGGTTTTAGCTGCATGAACCTGAAACAACTCACCCTTATGGAACAGATAATACTCCCTACAACTGAACAACAACATGCACGACCCGAGTGTTGACGGCTGGGACTCCGCTTTACGCAGTTCACTTTGTGGAGTTTAGATGACTTGGCACAATGCCAAGAGAACGGTAGAGAAAGCAAACTTGGAGTTAAACTTATATGTAGAATGCTTTTATCTTATCCTGCTGTTGAAGGTGCATCACTGTGTGTAAAGGTCCTGAACAGGTTTGAAGGCTGTACCAAGTGCTGAAGTTTCTTTAGTGCATCACATGTGCATATTAAACATTGAATTTATATATTTGTTTGACTATTGCACATTGAGTTGTTTAACCACTGAAATCTTATGTATGTTTAAAGCTACCACTGTGTGAAACATGTTTGCTTTTGAGGTAATTCTTTGCAGATATAGGTTGTGTCCTTTTAAGGAATTTCATTGTAAAGCAGCAGCAGTGGAGATGGTTCGGCCTGGTGTGAAACTAAACAAACTGGTGATTTACATTGGGCTGCTGTCAACTCCCTCAACCTAAAGGAATGCAGAGATATTCCAAGGAAGATTCAAGGCGTTACCTGTCCAACATATTATTTGCATATTCATATGAATGTCTATAAAACCTGGGTTAAGTTAGTTCAGAGGCAGTCAGATTGCCTGATCTTAAGACCTCTGTAGCCATAGGCAGTTAGGGACAACAATCTGACCCAGAGCTCTGTATTAGAATTGTATTGTATAGGGAATTAATTCTTTTTGTTTTTAATCGATCGATTCCAGTGGTTATTTTTAAGAGAACACGCTGAACGGTTTTTTTGAGGATACCTAACAGGTTAGACGGGAGTTACCTGTCACTGCAGATGGAGGCGCGCGGCACCATGCACTTGACTCAAGGTGCATTGATGCGGCCAAGCAGAGAAACTGTTAAAGTATGTTAATCATGTCCTCAGTTGTATGTCACAGGGAGGTGCTACAGGTTACAGGTTACAGAAGGCAGGTGTGTGTCAATTTATATATTTTTGTTCACTTGAGCTTGCCGTAGTTCTCGGAGCCAGTTCTCCAATAAATATGCCAAAAAGCGGCCGATTAAATGTCATTTTTCATCTGCTCTTTTTCACCCAAATGCAACGCTGGCTGTAACAAAAGTACACCGTAACTCAACTTTAAAAATAATGAAAAACTGGACTGTGTGGCAATTTGGACATTTGTGTGAATGGACAGGAGCAGGAGACCTTCATTACCTGTCTCCAAAGACCAGGGTGCAGGAGAACACGCTGTGAAGCCCAGTGTGTTGCGAGAGTCTCAGTCAGACAGAGGCACTGAAAGGATCAATAATTTAGAAATTTGGATATTTTCATGAATAAGGGCTCAAGAATTGGAATTTTACGGGGTCATGGAGGACAGAGCCTCTTACACAGGGACCCAAAATGTATGTGGACAAAAGGTTGAGCAGCGAGAAAGGAGCTCTGATAAAAGCTTCTAGAGAGCCGCTTCTCACAAGATACTTTTTACAGGATTGCATGAGTTTCTCTGGATTGCGGGATAATTTGTTGGGATTCTTTTTATCACCCCACAGCCCTGGCGGGGCTCCGTAGTAATGTAACTCTTGTATATTGTTCTCAAGTCTCATGAGGCTGTGGGTATGGCGGGTTACTGTTACACATCATCTTTGACGGACTATTTGTTCTCTGTTCTGTTCTATTTGTTCACCTTTCATAAACCCAGGTGCGCTGATCAAATGCGCTTCCCCAAAACAACAATAGAACCAACACCATTATGCAGAATCCAACATAACATAATATAAACTGTTAAAAAAATGAGTGCAAAATAATATAAATGAATTCTCCAAAATAATGTGCAAAATAACAATGACCCAAAACAATGTTGATACATCAAATAATATATGTCCAATATATATGTCAAAGGTTACAATATGTTTTAGTGAAAAGGGTCTTCAATTGAAAATGAGCTGTTTGGTGGAAGGGCGCCCCCTGCTGTGTGCGGTCAACACAGCAGGGGGCGCCGTTCGACCATTTTCTGATTCCAAACAAATAACGAGAAGGTTCAGCGTTTGTGGATCATAACTTTGGAGATTTCTGTCTAAAAACAGTGAATCTTCCACAGAGTGAAAGGCCCCTGCCCTCCACCTGAGACGATGCCATGAGACTGTAGAACGTGAGCGCGGCCTGCTGGTGTGTTAAAGTGAGAAACCTACAGTCTAGTGTTTGATTGCGTAAATGTTACAATTATATAAATGGAGAAGGAGGACAGATTTCCCTTCGTTTCCTTCGCACTGTGGTCTCGTCCTTCTCACTCCACAGGGGACTACACACTGTCTCTGGTGACTCTGTCTCGCCTCGGGGCCATGGCAGTGTTCTTATGACAGACCCACACTCAGGACGCGTCTCTCCGGTTTGGTCAAACGGATCGTCCCTCGTTTGGAATGCGCCAGCTCCGCCCGTCGCCCCGCCCACGCCGCAGGTGCGTCCCAAACAAACGCGGAAGTTTTGGAACCGACGCGCCGCTCCTCGGCTGCTCTTCTTTCCACGGAGTTCACCTCGTTTCCCCCCCGGCTCTGAGCTCCGTTCTCCGGTGTGCGCTCTGACAGAGAACCGGCTCTGGGCCCCGCTTTCCGCTCCGACAGAGTCCCAGCGCCATGTCCTCGCCCGAGGAGCTCCAGCTCAGTCCCTCGGCCGGGGCAGAGCCGCAGGACGGTGCCCTGAAGCCGTCCACAGTGAACCGTGTGCTCATGGAGTTCCTGATGTACCTGGGCCGGAGCGTGCTGCTCCTCTACCCCGTGTACCTGACGGGCTCCCTGGGGCTGAGCGTGAGCTGGGTGCTGCTGGTCATGCTGCTTCTCACCTGGTGGAGCAAGAACCGCGAGTGGAAAGAGGCGCGCATCGACTCCGCGCTCGAGCTACTGGACAACGAGACCCGAGTGATCCACGCGGAGCTCCAGAGCACCCTGCAGCACGCGTCCTGGGTGAGGGTCTGCTCATGTCACTACAGACCAGGGGCTTGAGGGGGAGGCGAGGTTTAGGCTACATGTTCATCTGAGAGTTTAAGAGACCTGACAGACCGTACAGCTGAAAGGTCCACAAGAATGAGACCAGGTCTAACCCAGGTCTTCTAGCCTGTTCTAGACCAGGACTACGAGACCTGGTACCGCACTAAGTCCAAACCAGCTCCACGTACTTGGAACTAAACCAGGTCTTAAACCAGGTCTGTGCTGTCGCCATGGTGACAGCGACTCATTTGCATAAACAGGTTAAACGGGTGTGAGCTAAATGTGCTGTTTGGGATCTGACCTCACTCCTCACCACTCCTACACCAGACTCAGTGACAGAGCTCTAATAAACACAAAGATGAACCAGTGTGTCAAACGAGCAGTTCACACTCAACTCTACGAGACTTATTTAAACCATTTCAAAGGCATTCAGGGTTACTGTGTCACAGAGGAGGGAGAGTGGTGCAGAGGAATGAGAGGAGGGTGCAGAGGAGGAGGGAGCGTGGGTGCAGAGGAGTAAAAGCAGTACTAAAATTCTAAAAAAAAGTGTCTTTTATTTCAGGTTCATTTTCCTGAGGTGGAGAAAGTGGACTGGGTCAATAAGGTACTGTGGTATTTTTGTAACCTGTATTTATATAATGTTTTTTATCATCATGATCAATTTTATCATTTGCATGATTAAAGAAATCCTCCATTCATTGTTGTGGATAACATGAGGGGTGTTTCCAAAAGCCTGAACTTTTTAAACACTGGCAGTGATCAAAAAAGGGACAGAATTGTGATTTTTCACCAGCCTCACTTCTGCAACAAAGATCAGGCCAGGATGTTTAACATAAACCACGTCTAAGCCATAAACCTGGTCTACATCATAAACCTGGTCTACATCATAAACCTGGTCTACATCAGGTCTAAACCAGATCTAAACCAGGCCTAAACTCCTGTAGAAGTTCTATAAGAAGGTACAGTTCTGTTTGTATTTGTGTTATTTATTAGCAGTGCATATTAAAAAACAACATCATGTAAGAGACAAACATGGACTTGTAAATATGTCCGATTATTGCCAAAGCTCATTTCCATCCTTAATCCCTGATGGACCAAAGCCACAACACGTACACATGTGATGTAGAGTTAGTGTAAGTATAAGAAGTAGCAGCAGCAGTAGTAGTACGTACAGTAGTACATACTGTAGTGTGTACTGTAGTACATACTGTAGTACATACTGTAGTACGTACTGTAGTACGTACTGTAGTACGTACTGTAGTGTGTACTGTAGTGTGTACTGTAGTACATACTGTAGTACATACTGTAGTACGTACTGTAGTACTAGTCTAGTGATGTGGTCTCTGTGGTTCGTCAGGTTCTGGAACAGGCTTGGCCCTTTTTTGGAATGTTTATGGAGAAATTATTAAGAACCAACATTCAGCCTGCTGTCCGACAGTCCAACCCCGCTCTGAAGACCTTCACCTTCACCAAGGTGCACTTTGGACACGTGGTAAGTAACACACACACACACACACACGCACACATCTACACACACAGATGCACACATACACACACATACACATACATGTATGCTCACCCACATGCACACACGCACAGTGTCCCTGTCACACACACGTACAGGTGAAGTGTCCCTGTCACACACACGTACAGGTGAAGTGTCCCTGTCACACACACGTACAGGTGAAGTGTCCCTGTCACACACACGTGCAGGTGAAGTGTCCCTGTCACACACACACGTGCAGGTGAAGTGTCCCTGTCACACACACACGTGCAGGTGAAGTGTCCCTGTCACACACACGTACAGGTGAAGTGTCCCTGTCACACACACGTGCAGGTGAAGTGTCCCTGTCACACACACGTGCAGGTGAAGTGTCCCTGTCACACACACGTGCAGGTGAAGTGTCCCTGTCACACACACGTGCAGGTGAAGTGTCCCTGTCACACACACGTGCAGGTGAAGTGTCCCTGTCACACACACGTGCAGGTGAAGTGTCCCTGTCACACACACGTGCAGGTGAAGTGTCCCTGTCACACACACGTGCAGGTGAAGTGTCCCTGTCACACACACGTACACGTACAGGTGAAGTGTCCCTGTCACACACACACGTGTACAGGTGAAGTGTCCCTGTCACACACACGTGCAGGTGAAGTGTCCCTGTCACACACACGTGTACAGGTGAAGTGTCCCTGTCACACACACGTGCAGGTGAAGTGTCCCTGTCACACACACGTGCAGGTGAAGTGTCCCTGTCACACACACGTACAGGTGAAGTGTCCCTGTCACACACACGTACAGGTGAAGTGTCCCTGTCACACACACGTACAGGTGAAGTGTCCCTGTCACACACATGTACAGGTGAAGTGTCTTGTATGTTTCAGCCCCTGAGGATCACTGGGATGAAGGCTTACACACATGAGGTGGATCAGAGAGAGGTGATTCTGGATCTTAATATCAGGTGAGAATCTAAAATAAATGTAACATTGTGTATAAAATACTCACAGATGAAATGGAAGGTCATTTGACTCTGTTTGGGATTTAAGTCATAATGTTGTTTCCTCATCACACACACAGTTTGTGTTCTGTTTCACACGTTTAACACACAAACCCTGCAGATTTAGGCTGAGTTCTTCTGTCAAACTGAAAACACCACCTTGTGATGTCATACAAAACGTGCACCAGTGTGTTTTTAAACTCCACACACCTTCACTAGGATCATTTACTCTTGAATTCCAGGGCTGAAACCTGGGATTGCCAGACTACGCAAAAAAGGTAAAAGGAGCTGTTAACTTGAAAACTACAACTACATGACATCACAAGGTGGAACAGAGCATTTGGAGCATTGGAGATGTAAACAGACTAAAAGGAGTTTCTCAAATATCTGTGAATAAAACAAAACACAACTCCAGGAATGTTTTTAAGGACATAACACCATTATGACATGGCTTAAGGCTCACAAGAGTCAGTTTTGCAGAATATAGGACCTTTAATGTGCGTTTTTAGAGTTATTGATTGAGAGTAACTCGATATGTCCTGGCTACTTGTCTACAGTATTGACTTTGTACTTTCCATCTTAGGTATTTCAGGTTTTACAGCAGCTGCAAGCTTCAAATAAAGACAGTGTCTTTAATTTGAAGCTGAAATGATCAGGGTTAAGGTTGGGGTTTAGTTTAAGCTTAGACAAGTCAAGTAGTGACTATGGTCATGGTGAAGATCAGTCTCCAGGAAATGAATAGAAGTCAATGGAATGTCCCCAAGAAACCATGGAAACCGTGTGTGTTAGTCTTGTCACAATACCGACATTTCAAACTCGTTTTCGATGCTAAAGAATAGATTCGATACTCAATACCATTTTCAGTATGGTTCAGATTTTCATTTATTTCATGTCCTTGTGGAGAAATTTGGCTCAATGTGGAGGTCAGCAGCATTAACATAATGTAAAGACATGATATAACAAAAGGCAAAAGAAGAACATATAAAACTGGACAATATACACAATCATTTTATGGAGTGGGGTATGATCAGGTTTTTGTACCAAAGGAACTCTGTATCTCCTCCAGACTGCAGGAGCTCATGTGTGTTAGCAACAAAAGAGAATGTGATTTTCCACATTAAATGGTAGAACTTTCTTTGCTGCTCTCATGTGTGTTATATGTGTGTAATGGTCAGTGGTGCAGTAGGTTCATAGTGTCCGTGTGTGTGTACTGGTCTATGTGCTCTTGTTCTGATACAGCTCAGGATCATTCTAAAGACGTTCACAAAAGGTTCATTTCTGTGAATGGGACTTTTAGAGTGTGGCTACCTGCTCAAATGAGTATCTAGTGTGTTTAGCATTAATGTGTGTATGTGTGTGCATGTGTGCGTGTGTGTGTGCATGTGTGTGCGTGTGTGCAATGTGTGTGTGTGTGTGTGCATGTGTGTGAATGTGTGTGTGCGTGTGTGTGTGTGTGTGTGCGTGTGTGTGTGTGTGTGTGTGTGTGTGTGTGCGTGTGTGTGTGTGTGTGTGTGTATGTGTATGTGCAGTTGGTCTGGAGACGTGGACATTGACGCAGATGTGAAGCCTCCCATCACCGCCGGAGTGAAAGGGCTCAAAGTAAGTCTCTGACAGTGATGGTGTGTTCCAGTCGTCCTCAGACCATGGACCAGTTGTGACCATGGAAGTATAACAAGATCTCGAAGATGAACCAAAGATGGCCCTGCATTATTTTCAATAGACTGTGCTCAATGGAGCAAAAATCCCCCAAAATATTCTTTCTTCCACATTATATCCTCAATACAGGCTAGCCCCGCCCACCATGTGATAACAAAAACCTGCACTGGGTGATCAGTTCTGTCCAAGCAGAGCGATGCTGCTACAGCGAGCTCAGATCGGGTGGATGACCTGTCAGACAAACATAGACAGTTTGAATTCCCAAAAATGCTTTGTACACGCCTCGTTCTTCAGCAATAACATGAACATGACACTCTGTGGGAGAATTGTTTCTGGGCTGGAGCTGCTGGAGCTGCAGTAATTGGAGCGGCCACTAGTCGATCTCACACCAGAACAGTCTCCATATCTTCTCCAGGTCTTATTATAGATCCATGGTTCTGACGTGTACATGATGACCGGAACACACAAAGATCTCAGAATTTCTACTCAGAAACTCAGAGAACATTTCAAAGTCTGAGTTTGAAAATGCAACATGGCGGCTCTAAACGCAGGAGGAGTTAAAATATGAATTAAATATTTGTTCAAATATTGCTAACATGTACTCAGCGCTAATGCCAACAAAAGCACAAAACCTCTCTCAAAAGTTGCTGTATAAACTGTTAATGTTAAAGATGAATTGGATCCTCGTTCTGGCTGATTTGAGCACTTTCCTCGTATTTGTTACTTTATGAATCCTTTACTGTAATACTTCAGTCCATTTTTTTCACTGGAGCGACAACTGATATTTAACCTGCAGATGACGTCATTCTGAGATCCAGGTTCCACTTGAACGCAGCGTAACATACTTCAGGACATACTGCACACTTTACTGCACACTTTACTGCACACTTTACTGCACACTTTACTGCACACTTTACTGCACACTTTACTGTACACTTTACTGTACACTTTACTGCACACTTTACTGTACACTTTACTGCACACTTTACTGCACACTTTACTGCACACTTTACTGCACACTTTACTGCACACTTTACTGTACATGTGTCATGTACTGTAACATGTACACACATGTTTTACACACAACTCCAGTCTCTCTCCTGCTCTCCTCAGCTCCTCTCCAACTAAATACCACACACCAGACCTCCTGCTCCTGGCACACTTAACCCAGAGATGCTGAAGGGTCAAATGCAAGTTTAAGGCAGAGATGCTGACGGTTAGGTCAAATGCAGGTTTAACGTTGAGACACTGAAGGATGGGTCAAATGCAGAATGAAGATATCCCTCTTAACATCAATATTATGAACTCTGATCTATTCTGCAAACTGGACTTTTCAGATCTTCTCACCATGCTGGATTAGTTTCTTCTCACTGACACACTGAACTTGAATCCAGGAGAAGAAAGATGGCTCAAATATTCATGAATCGCTCCAAATACAAGAGGTTATTTTTTCGATCCACAGTCATTTTCATCTCTCCTGGTACACGCCCAGTATGACGTACGCACTTCCTTCTCCAGTTTGATTTAATATCGGTGATACACGTAGGATTCAGCAGCATTACGTCGTCATTTTGGTCCAAATGTAAAAAGTGAAACAAGTGTAAAAAGCGTACTGTACCGGAGGAGTCACATCCTGCGCCGCTTTGTTGTCATGACGTTTACAGTGACGTCAGCTCCACTGGATAACGCAGTTTTTTAACACAGAACTTAACACACTTGTTTCTGTTAAGTTGTTTTTAGATCACCATGTTTTTAGATAGTCAATATTGTTATTTCAAATGTCCATTATTGATATATTTTAAACAACATAAACATAATGACGGGGATCAGAGGTTAGAACTATAGAGCCCACACTCACTACAGATCTGATATAACATGTAAAACGGACATTAACTGTTGAATTGTAGAGATCATTTATTTGAGACCAAACTGCACTGAGTGATTCTGTGTCTGTCTCCAGCTGCAGGGGATGATTCGCGTGATTCTGGAGCCCCTGATTGGCCAGGTTCCTTTAGTGGGTGGAGTCACCTTCTTCTTCATCAGACGCCCTGTGAGTTTTTTTTACATTTCATTTGCTACGTACAACACACACACAGACATTGGATAAGACAGGACAATACAGTAAGTACAATAGGGAACAATACAACACAAACACCGCCACAGCAGACGAGGTGTAAAGTGTGTGTGTGTGTGTAAGAGTGTGTATGTATGAGTAAGAGTGTGCGGTATCAGTGTCAGTGAACATAAATGATTAACTATGTATAGTAATGTGGAGATTCTTAACAGTGTATTGGAGGGATAAGCTCAATGTTGAGAAGAATGAAAACTATGGCAATAATAAGAGTACAAATGGCAGTCTGTAGAGCTACAAGTGAAAGAGGAAGAGGTGGTGGAGCTTCGTTATGTTTGTTAATGAGTACTTTGGATTGGTCTTTAAAGGGACAGTCCAGAATTTTGGACATAGGACTTCATTTCCTAGTGAGCCAGAGTGTTGGAGACGTGTGGAGACACTTTTTGAAATATTCCATCCAGTCCTTGTATTTGCAGAGGTCACTGGTGTTAGACTAGTGCATGTCAATGGTCATAGTTCTCCTGCCACTAAAAACAGTCTTACCCACTCCACAAAACACCCCAAACAAATCTATTATTACACCAGACTGTCCATGTGAATGTCTGTGTTGATAGAATCATTTTAGAAGTAAAACCAGCCTTGCATTTGAAGGATTTCTGTGTGAGCAGCAGCAGTGAGTTGTACTTCCTGATAGAAAGTTTGGCAGTGGTGGACTGATATATGAGAAAATAGTCCCTCAACATGTGACGATTCATGCGATGTAAGGTTAGTTTTATTTCAAACATTATTCTATCAACTAGAGCCCGACCGATATGGATTTTGTTGTGGCCGATATGAAACTGATATAATGGGAGTTGGTGCTGCCGATAGCCGATATAATCACCGATGTATTTAGTGATGTAAAAATTCACTGTAAATCTTGAATTGTTTAAAAAACTTAGGTTTGGCTCTAGTGGATTCTAAATTGAGTTTATTTAGGCAACATTTATTGTTGTTCTGACTCTTTACATCATATTTACACACAGTAGATTGGCCTAATGGTATTTTTTGCATCACATTCTAGCTACTAGTGATGGGTATTCCAGTTTTTTTTTGGAGAACCGTCTCTTTTGGCTCAGCTCACTAAAGCAGCTGGCTCTTTCAGCTCCCAAGCGACTCTTGAGATTGTTTTGTTGCAAGCAGGACTAAACCAAAACTGAACCAGGACTGAAAAAGGACTAAACCAGGACTAAAACAGATTTAAACCATGTGTGAAACAGGACTAAACCAGAACTGAACCAGGTCTGAGTGTCGGGACTCGGTCTCTCCCTCACTCGAGCCCAAGATTATTTGGTTTATTGATTTTATGCTGAACTGCAGCCAAATATGCACTTTTTAAAAAAATCCTATGCAAACACAGATTTCTGAAAGTTTTGTTTTCAGCCGCTGCTGCTGTCAAACTACGGGTTGAAGAGAAAAAGTGAGAAAAAGAGAAAACCCTGCTCCCAATAAGAAACATGCTCCCGTTGTTCGCTTCAAAGAGCCGGCTCTAAGAGCCGCTTCGATCGCGACCGACCCATAACTCCTAAATAGTAAAGAAACTACTGCTATTAGCTTTAGCCATAAAAACGTGCACCATCCATCCATCCATTTTCGTCCGCTTATCCGGGGCCGGGTCGCGGGGGGAGCAGTCTAAGCAGGGACTCCCAGACTTCCTTCACCCCAGACACGTCCTCCAGCTCCTCCGGGGGGACCCCGAGGCGTTCCCAGGCCAGCCGAGAGACATAGTCCCTCCAGCGTGTCCTGGGTCTTCCCCGGGGCCTCCTCCCGGCGGGACATGCCCGGAACACCTCCCGAGGGAGGCGCCCAGGAGGCATCCGGAACAGATGCCCGAGCCACCTCAACTGGCTCCTCTCGACGTGGAGGAGCAGCGGCTCTACTCCGAGCTCCTCCCGTGTGACTGAGCTCCTCACCCTATCTCTAAGGGAGCGCCCAGCCACCCTGCGGAGGAAACTCATTTCGAGCGCTTGTATCCGCGATCTCGTCCTTTCGGTCACTACCCAGAGCTCATGACCATAGGTGAGAGTAGGAACGAAGACTGACCGGTAAATCGAGAGCTTCGCCTTTCGACTCAGCTCCCTCTTCACCACAACGGTCCGATACAGCGACCGCATCACTGCCGAAGCTGCACCGATCCGCCTGTCAATCTCACGTTCCGTCCTTCCCTCACTCGTGAAACAAGACCCCGAGATACTTGAACTCCTCCACTTGAGGCAAAGACTCCCCACCCACCCGGAGAGGGCAAGCCACCTTTTTCCGGTCGAGAGAACCATGGCCTCGGACTTGGAAGAGCTGATCTTCATCCCAGCCGCTTCACACTCGGCTGCAAACCGCCCCAGTGCACATTGCAGGTCCTGGTTCGATGAAGCCAACAGGACAACATCGTCCGCAAACAGCAGAGATGAAATCCTGTGGTCCCCAAACCGGACCCCCTCCGGCCCCTGACTGCGCCTAGAAATTCTGTCCATAAATACAATGAACAGAACCGGTGACAAAGGGCAGCCCTGGCGGAGTCCAACATGCACCGGGAACAGGTCTGACTTACTGCCGGCAATGCGAACACAGCTCCTGCTCCGGTCATACAGGGACCGGACAGCCCTTAGCAAAGGGCCCCGGACCCCATACTCCCAGAGCACCCCCCACAGGACACCACGAGGGACACGGTCGAATGCCTTCTCCAGATCCACAAAACACATGTGGACTGGTTGGGCAAACTCCCATGAACCCTCGAGCACCCTATGGAGAGTGTAGAGCTGGTCCAGTGTTCCACGGCCAGGACGAAAACCACACTGCTCCTCCTGAATCCGAGGTTCGACTATCGGCCGGATTCTCCTCTCCAGTACCCTGGCATAGACCTTACCGGGAAGGCTGAGAAGTGTGATCCCCCTATAGTTGGAACACACCCTCCGGTCCCCCTTCTTATACAGAGGGACCACCACCCCGGTTTGCCAGTCCAGAGGTACTGTCCCCGACCGCCACGCGATGTTGAAGAGGCGTGTCAGCCAAGACAGCCCCCACAACATCCAGAGACTTCAGGTACTCAGGACGGATCTCATCCAACCCCGGAGCCTTGCCACCAAGGAGCTTGCCAACCACCTCAGTGACTTCGGCCAGGGTGATGGATGAGTCCGCCTCCGAGTCCCCAGCCTCGGCCTCCTCCTCGGAAGACGTGACGGTGGGATTGAGGAGATCCTCAAAGTATTCCTTCCACCGCCGGACAACGTCCCCAGTCGAGGTCAGCAGCTCTCCCCCGCACTGTAAACAGTGTTGGTGAAGAACTGCTTTCCCCTCCTGAGGCGCCGGACGGTTTGCCAGAATCTCTTTGAGGCCGTCCGATAGTCCTTCTCCATGGCCTCCCCGAAACTCCTCCCAGCTCCGAGTGTTTGCCTCCGCGACCACACGGGCTGCAGCACGCTTGGCCCGCCGGTACCTGTCAGCTGCCTCAGGAGTCCCCCGAGCCAGCAAGGCCCGATAGGACTCCTTCTTCAGCTTGACAGCATCCCTTACTTCCGGTGTCCACCACCGGGTTCTGGGGTTGCCGCCGCGACAGGCACCACAGACCTTACGCCCACAGCTCCGAGCAGCTGCATTGACAATAGAGGCCGAGAATGAAGCCCACTCGGACTCCATATCTCCAGCCTCCCCCGGAATCCGGGAGAAGTCCTCCCGGAGGTGCGAGTTGAAGGTCCCTCTGACAGAGGCTCCGCCAGACGTTCCCAACAGACCCTCACTACACGCTTGGGCCTGCCAGGTCTTTCCGGCTTCCTCCTCCGCCAGCGAACCCAACTCACGACCAGGTGGTGATCAGTTGACAGCTCAGCCCCTCTCTTCACCCGAGTGTCCAAGACACGCGGCCGGAGATCAGATGACACGACGACAAAGTCGATCATCGACCTCCGGCCTAGGGTGTCCTGGTGCCACGTGCACTTATGGACACCCTTGTGTCCATATGGTGTTTGTTATGGACAAACTGTGACTAGCACAGAAGTCCAATAACAAAACACCACTCGGGTTCAGATCGGGGAGGCCGTTCCTCCCAATCACCCCTCTCCAAGTGTCACTGTCGTTGCCCACGTGGGCGTTGAAGTCCCCCAGGAGAACAACGGAGTCCCCGGTCGGTGCACTGTCTAGTACCCCTCCCAAGGACTCCAAGAAGGCCGGGTACTCAGCACTGCTGTTCGGCCCGTAGGCCGACACCACAGTGAGAGACCTGTCCCCGACCCTGAAGGCGCAGGGACGCGCGACCCTCTCGTTCACCGGGGTGAACTCCAACACACAGCGACTGAGCTGTGGGGCAATGAGCAGGCCCACACCAGCCCGCCGCCGCTCCCCGCGGCCAACGCCAGAGAAATGGAGAGTCCAGCCCCTCTCAAGGAGTTGGGTTCCAGAGCCCAAACTGTGCGTGGAGGTGAGGCCGACTATATCTAGTCGGTAACGCTCAACCTCCCGCACAAGCTCAGGCTCCTTCCCCCCCAGCGAGGTGACATTTCCATGTCCCCAGAGCTAGTCTCCATGTCCGGAGATCCGGTCGCCGAGGCCCCCGCCGTCGACTGCTGCCCAGATCTCTCTGCACCGGCCCCATATGGATCCTCCTGCGGGTGGTGGGCCCACGTGAGGACGGCCCACGTCGCTCCTTCGGGCTGAGCCCGGCCGAGCCCCGTGGGGGAGGCTCGGCCACCAGGCGCTCGCTGGCGAGCACCCACCCCAGGCCTGGCTCCAGGGTGAGGCCCCGGTGACGCCAATCCGGGCGACGTAACTGGCCTTGCTCGTACACTCATCATAGGGCTTCTGAACCGTTCTTCGTCTGACCCGTCCCCCCGGACCTGTTTGCCTTGGGTGACCTACCAGGGGCATGAAGCCCCCGACAACATAGCTCCCGGGATCATCGGGCACTCAAAACCCCTCCACCACGATTGACGGTTAAAAACGTGCACGCCAAGGTAATTAATTATATGCATAAATGTGGATCATTCACACGTCTATTCACAGCTCATTTACATATCAATGCAGGTCCAGTAACAAATATACGGCCAATATAGTCACTTTACAATAGACCAATAGAAAACATCCTGTTTATGTGTGAGAGCTACAGCAGCTAATCGCTAATAACAAATAGCCAAAACTAGCTTCAAAGTTGATGTATTTCCAACACTTAGCGTCACACAGTCTCCTCCTCACATCACAAGTCTGAACTAATAAATGTCCTTTTAATCCAGACTCAAACCGATTGTCCGTAAAAAGAAAATAATCTCAGTGTTGCGCACCGCTGCGGGTGTAAACAAACACACGTGAGTGACGTGACTCTGTGGTGTGTTCAGGGACAGTACGGACACACACACAGACAAATGACTCCGCAGATAAATACTGATGCAGATGCAGACATTTATCTGTCTGTAAATTGGATTAAAAGAACAGAATGTAGAGAATCTAAGCTTGATGACGAGGTATAACGTGCCCACGTGAAATATCGGCCCATATCAGCAAGCATATCGGCCGATAGCCGATATGACTCCAGGTGCCCATATCAGCCAGTAATATCGGCCAGCCAATATATCGGTCGGGCTCTACTATCAACACAGATATTCACATGGACAGTCTGGTGTAATAACAGATTTGTTTGGGGTGTTTTGTGGAGTGGGTAAGACTGTTTTTATTGGCAGGAGAACTGTGACCATTGACATGCACTAGTCTAACACCAGTGACCTCTGCAAATACAAGGACTGGATAGAATCTTTTTTTTTAAAAGTGTCTCAACACGTCTCCAACACTCTGGCTCACTAGGAAATGAAGTCCTATGTCCAAAATTCCAGACTGTCCTTTTAAGCCTTCCATTTATTCATGTGCCCAAAAGCCTTACCTTAAATGACAGTGTAAGAAAATGTTTGTTTTTTTTCCCCCCAGTGTGCAGTTGTGTATGTGTGCCTGGCTTTGTGAGGTGCATTAAAAAAAGGAGAGACTTGGGCGCATGAGAACTCGGATAGGTCCTTTGTTTTGTCAAATTAGATTAAAAAACAAAAAAAAAAAAGAAAGATTTATTATTGTTTTTATTTGTAGATTGACTGACTTTAATTAGTCGTTATCTCACATAAGTTTTTGTAATTCATGTATTTATTTATGCAGTTTACTAGGTTTATTAATATTTCTCATCCCATCCCCATCAGCTCCCCAAGAGCAACAAACCCCCATTATGTTTTATTTTTTATGTGAGATAATGTCATTTCTAGGGAGAAAGAAAAAAAAAAAGAAAAGTCTATGTTGTGGTAGTTTGTAGAAATGACGTGAGTGGAGTCCAGACTGAGAGAGGTTCGATCAGTGATTGATTATTGGTATTTTGGAGAGATTCTGTTGAGATATGATCCATGAGCCCAGTAAGTTTCACTGCAGTTCAACTTTGTTTTACTTTTAAAGTGCACATGACAGGTTTATCATAGTTTTATATCCGTTGCGTGAGAGTTTGTTTGGGAAAAAACTAAAGAAAAGCACAAAAAACAGGAAGTTGCTCTGAGTTGTAAAACAGAATCCCTCAGAATCCCTCTGCCTATGTCATTAACAGGAAAACTCCATCCAAAATGCAGCAAAAATCAATGTTTGTGATTCTTAAGTGAACAGCTTCTTTTTCCTTTAGTTCAGCAGTGATGAGTAGAGTAGGGCAATTCCAGGGTTGAAATGATCCAAATGATATGGAGTTTATGGAGTTTAAAAACACAGTGGAACACTTCCTGTATAGACCAGTGCATCACTTTGTTTTGCTTTCAGACTCTGCAGATCAACTGGACTGGAACCACCAACCTCCTGGACAGCCCGGCCTTCAGGTACAGCTCATGTACACTGTGTTATTTGTGATGATCGCTCTCTCATCTGCACACAAAACCTTCATTTTTAATCCGTGTGTCATTTGTTCATTTGTTTTTCAATTTAAAACCAAAAATAACAAAACAAAAAAACAACTGTTTTCTTCACTATTTGTCTCCAAAACCAAAATGAAAAAACGGATAACGATTCATTTTTTCAGTTTTCGATTTTATGTTTAAATGAAGAATGGAAAAAATGGATAACGGCCGTTCCCGTCTACGTGACTTCCGTGACTGTGATGCCGGACTTTTGCACCGCATACGGACTGGACTGAGACTGAGACCAGACCGGGACTGAGACTGAGACCAGACCGGGACTGAGACTGAGACCAGACCGGGACTGAGACTGAGACCAGACCGGGACTGGGACTGAGAGACTGAGACCAGACCGGGACTGAGACCGAGACCAGGACCAGGTTGGGACCAGACCAGGACCAGGTTGGGACCAGACCGGGAACAGAGTGAAACTGAGACCGGGACCAGACCGGAGGCTCAGAGCTCACGGCAGGGCCAGAGCTCGAAGCTGAGACTCGGACCCCACGGAGGCTCGGAGTCAAAGCTCGGAGTCCGCTCTTGTCCCGCTCTGGTCCCAGTCTGGTCCTGGTCTGGTCACGGACCTGGATCAGTCCTGGTTCAGTCCGTATGTGGTGCAAAAGTCCGGCATCGCAGTCACGGAAGTCACGTAAATGGGAACGGCCGTTATGCATTTTTTCCATTGTTCATTTAAACATAAAATCGAAAACTGAAAAAAACGAATTGTTATCCATTTATTCATTTTGGTTTTGGAGATAAACAATGAAGAAAACAGTTGTTTTTTCATTTTCTTATTTTTGGTTTTATATTGAAAAACGAATGAACGAATGATACACGGATTATTTTTCACTCTCTGTTCTTTGCCTGAATTCGTTTCATGTGGATAGGCCCAGTAATTAGGCTCTGCAGTATCATAACATTATTTCCTTAGAGTGTATTTTAAAAAAGCTACCACAATCACAACTGACCCTGTGTCTCCAGAGCCTTCACCTAAAGACACATCCAAGATTTGTCTCATTCTCAGGAGGGCTGTGTATCGTTAAGAAGCTTCCGATACGATACATACCTCGATACATAGGCCACAATACGATACGCGTCTCGATACAGTGAGCTTTTGATTTGATACGATGTTTTAAATTGATTTTATATGGTTCAATAAAAAAAATCATGGCAAGTCTTTGTTAAACCACTTCTTGTGTAAAGTTCATATGAAACACAAACATTCTAATCATCAGAACAGTGAAAATGTCAAATGTGTTGCATAAATGAGTTTCCTTCCTCTAAAAAAGCAACAAAACTGTAGTGCTGTAACAAAATAATAAGTAAGAAATACCAAAATATACTCTTGGCGATATATTGATACTGCATTGTCACATTAAACAATACAATTTATCGATATTTCAATATTTTTGCACAGCCCTAATTCTCAGTTTATGGACAGGCCTCATGTGAAAGTTCAGAACCTCCAGAACAGGCTCGATCCACTAGGGGTGTAACGATATCCAAGTCTCACGATACGATATCGCCACAGTATGAACCTCATGGTACAATATGATATTTATTGTGATATTATGGGAACGCTCAAGATATGATGGAGAGGCTCACGTTCAGGGATGTAACAATATCCAAATCTCTCTGTACGATATTTTCACGATATATACATCTCACGGTACGATATTTATTACAATATTTTATGGAGACTAACTTGCTCCTTTTTCCTGTGACATAACTTATTCCAAAGAGCTAAGACTTAAAAGTGTTAGAACTGTTATTTCTTGTAGTCTACACTGAAATGGAGCAAGGAATCATGGTCTATGTAGTTCCCGCTGTCTTTTTTTAACTGTTGCTGCATCATAACTCTTCATGTAATTCGATATATTGTGATGATCCACGATATTGTAAGAACTCTGACGATACAATATCACAATATTTCAGTTATTGTTACATCCCTACTGTTCACGTTTACATCAAACTAGGAAGTCGTGTGGAAAGATGCGATGAAACTTGGTGTAGTGAACTGGTGTAGTTCTGACACTGGACTCACCGACCGACTGTGATCAAACCCACTGAAGTAAATGTAATAAAATAAAGACTGCAGACGTATGTGCTGTTTGGAATCATCTGGAGTTTGGCGTCTCTTCTAATCACATGTACCAGTGCACTCAGAGTTGTGTGTCAGTGGGGAAATGGTGAAAACTGAGGTGTGGTTGGAATTGTTGATTAACTGAACATAACAGAACTCTACAATCAAAACTGGGCGTGTGAAGTTGTAAACTCATCTTTCCAAATGTCTTCCTGGTTTGTGACATAAGTGTGAATAGAGTCTATTCCCTCCCTAAGCTGCAGAGGCTGCACTAGCACTGACTCGTGATGGTGCAGGTGCTGGGTTTAGGGAGAGACTGTTCAGATCAGAGAGAGACATTTTAGGTTTAAACACACTGGATTTCAGCATTGAAACTGTCAACTCAAATGGGAGAGTTGTATTTGGTTTGAACATGTTTGTATTTGGTTTACCTGCTGTGTGTGGCAAAGGTGGGGAGTTACAAGTCATGACTTGGACTTGAGTCAAACTCGAATCACTATTTTTAGGACTTGAGACTTGACTTGATAAAATGGATTAAGATAGGGCGACCAAACGTCTTTTCCCTGGACATGTCTGTTTTTTGCATTATGTCCTGGGCATCTGGGCTTTTTTTTTTTTTTTTTTTTTTTTTAAGTGATGGAAATGGCTGGGTTTTCATTTCCTTTCATTGTTTCATTGGGGACATTAAATTGAGCGGCTCTCGTAGCTCTCTGTGCACTCAGAAGGAGTGAGCAAAATGTGCATTTAACAATGACTTGTACAAGAAATTCTCCATTTTCTGTCCTGGTCGGGCCAAGTGGGGCCATGTGCACAGGTTGTGAGGTGAGAGTAGCTCAGTGTCGAGGCCCCATCCCCGGTAAGGTGTCTGGGTTTTCACAAACAGAAATATGGTCACCCTGGACTAAGATTTGAGACTCAACTTGGACTTGAGGCCTGTGACTTGAGAAGACTTGAAGCACTTTTAAATCTGAATTCTTTAATTCTGACCATAATGATTCACACCAAGAAGGAAAAAATAGCTAAATTAATTTCTATAACTCTTATATACTCACATAAATAAACTGTACTTAGAAAACTCATAGTAGTAGTAGTAGTAGTAGTAGTAGTAGTAGTAGTAGTAGTAGTAGTAGTAGTCATATAAATTGCAAAAATCTAAACTATATTTGGTACTGACTTGAAGCTCAAAGCAGACGACTTGGACTTGGCTTGGACTCATGGACCAGTAACTCGAGACTCAACTTGGACTTGCCTGTGTTTGACTTGGTACTTGACTCGGACTTGAGGTCAAAGACTTGAGACTTGCAAAACAAAGACTTGGTTCCACCTCTGTTGTGTGGACACAGTCAGGTGACATTTGTGAATGTGTTTGTGTGTGTGTGTGTGTGTGTGTTTGTGTTTGTGAATGTGTGCGTGCAGCTCTCTGTCTGAGGAGACCATCATGGACATCATCGCCTCCATCATGGTGCTGCCCAACAGAATGTGCTTCCCACTCATCGACCAGGTTAAAGTGGACCAGATGAGGTTCCCCATGCCCCGGGTAAGTACAGGAGATCCTCTGCATCATCTGACCTCCTGTGCTCCTCTGACCCTCACCTCCTCTGCTACTGTCTCTTCCTCCTCTCCTCTGTCCTCCTCTCTCTCTGTCCTCCTCTCCTCCGTCCTCCTCTCCTCCGTCCTCCTCTCTCTCCTCCTCCTCTTCTCCTCTTCTCTCCTCTCTCCTCCGTCCTCCTCTCCTCCGTCCTCCTCTCTCCGTCCTCTCTCTTCTCCTCTTCTCTGTCCTCCTCTCCTCCGTCCTCCTCTCTCCGTCCTCCTCTTCTCCGTCCTCCTCTTCTCTCCTCTTCTCTCCTCTCTCCGTCCTCCTCTCCTCCTCCTCCTCTCTCCTCCTCCTCCTCCGTCCTCCTCCTCCGTCCTCCTCTTCTCTCTCCTCTCTCGTCCTCCTCTCCTCCGTCCTCCTCTCTTTTCCTCCTCTTCTCCGTCCTCCTCTCCTCCGTCCTCCTCTCCTCCGTCCTCCTCTCTCTCTCCTTCCTCCTCTCCTCCGTCCTCCTCTTCTCCTCTTCTCTCTCCTCTCTCTCCTCCGTCCTCCTCTCTTCTCCGTCCTCCTCCTCTCTCCTCTCCTCCGTCCTCCTCTCTTCTCCTCCTCCTCTTCTCCTCTCCTTCTCCGTCCTCCTCTCCTCCGTCCTCCTCTCCTCCGTCCTCCTCTCTCCTCTGTCCTCTCTCCTCCGTCCTCCTCTTCTCCTCTCTCTCCGTCCTCCTCTCCTCCGTCCTCCTCTTCTCCGTCCTCCTCTCCTCCTCTCCTCCGTCCTCCTCTTCTCCGTCCTCCTCTCCTCCGTCCTCCTCTCCTCCGTCCTCTCTCCTCCTCCTCCTCCGTCCTCCTCTCCTCCGTCCTCCTCTTCTCCTCCTCTCCTCCGTCCTCCTCTCCTCCGTCCTCCTCTCCTCCGTCCTCCTCTTCTCCGTCCTCCTCCACCAGGGGGTGGTCCGTGTTCACCTGCTGGAGGCCAGGGACCTCATGGCTAAAGACACGTACATGATGGGGCTGGTGAAGGGGAAGTCGGACCCTTATGCCACGCTCCGAGTCGGCAACAGAAACTTCAAGAGCAAAACCATCAAAGAAAATCTGCACCCCAAATGGAACGAGGTCTACGAGGTCAGGCTTCCACTCTGCCTTTAGTCCTTGGTTTAGATCTCAGGGTTTAGATCTCTGGTTTAGATCTCTTGGTTTTAGATCTCTTGGTTTTGGTTTAGATCTCTTGGTTTAGATCTCTGGTTTAGGGTTTAGATCTCTGGGTTTAGATCCTCTGGGTTTAGATCTCTGGTTTAGATCTTTGGTTTAGTCCCTGGTTTAGATCTTTGGTTTAGTCCTAGTTTAGTCTCTGGTTTAGTCTCTGGTTTAGTCCTGGTTTAGTCCTAGTTTAGTCTCTGGTTTAGTCTCTGGTTTAGTCCTGGTTTAGTCCTGGTTTAGTCCTAGTTTAGTCCTGGTTTAGTCCTGGTTTAGTCCTAGTTTAGTCCTGGTTTAGTCTCTGGTTTAGTCTCTGGTTTAGTCCTGGTTTAGTCCTGGTTTAGTCCTAGTTTAGTCCTGGTTTAGTCCTGGTTTAGTCCTGGTTTAGTTTAGTCCTGGTTTAGTCCTGGTTTAGTCCTGGTTTAGTCCTGGTTTAGTCCTGGTTTAGTCCTAGTTTAGTCCTAGTTTAGTCTCTGGTTTAGTCCTAGTTTAGTCCTGGTTTAGTCCTGGTTTAGTCCTGGTTTAGTCCTGGTTTAGTCTCTGGTTTAGTCCTAGTTTAGTCCTGGTTTAGTCCTGGTTTAGTCCTGGTTTAGTTCTAGTTTAGTCTCTGGTTTAGTCCTGGTTTAGTCCTGGTTTAGTCCTGGTTTAGTCCTAGTTTAGTCCTGGTTTAGTTCTGGATCAGGAGCAGTCACTGGGGCAAAGTGGGCGGGGCACTCACTGCTGCCCCCTGCTGTGCTCAGTTTGTGGTGCACGAGGCCCCGGGGCAGGAGCTGGAGGTGGAGCTGTTCGATGAAGACACGGACAAAGACGACTTCCTCGGACGGTGAGAAGACCTCCCTCTCCCTAGACGACTCCTCTCTCTCCGCAGACTTCTCAGATCAGTTTGATAGATACTGTCCCATACGGTGCTCTACCTGATTTTCTTTTTCTTTTTTTGTCTGGAATGTTCCAGTATTGTATTAAACATATCCATCTTTACTAATAACATGAGCTTTTATTGGCTTAAAAAGTTGCATTCTTACTGTGAGTGGGCTGGCCCCTCCACAGATCTGACATGTAACTTGGCCCTATGGCATCACCTGCTAGGGATAGGTAAGTGTAATGCCATACTGTGGAACATTCCAGGCAACATCTCCAAGGAGAGAAGCTAATGACAGACCCTACACCAGAAAAGTGACACAATTTGAAGTGTGAGTAGAAACGTTGACATGTGTTTGCTGTGTGAGTGCAGGTACAATCTGGACCTGGGGGAGGTGAAGAAGAACAAAGTCATGGACCAGGTAAAGTGCTGGGTCAGAGCTCCTCAGCGCGCCGGGTTACCCTTTATTTATCTGCGTACATTTCTTTGTTTTGACTTCTTGTTCATCTGTATGTGTTGTTGTTGCAGTTGTTCACACTA
Organism: Boleophthalmus pectinirostris; assembly: GCF_026225935.1. Taxonomy (NCBI): domain Eukaryota; kingdom Metazoa; phylum Chordata; class Actinopteri; order Gobiiformes; family Gobiidae; genus Boleophthalmus; species Boleophthalmus pectinirostris. The sequence goes on along the minus strand of NW_026570970.1, from coordinate 38,721,037 downwards.
GAGGGCGCTCAGACTGGAGAGATCCACCTCAGACTGCAGTGGCTTTCTCTGCACACTGACCCGCACCTGCTCAAAGAGGTACACAACACTCCTGTACCCCAACTCCAACTCACTACTGCTTTAACCCAGAGACACTGAAGGACGGGTCAAACGCAGGTTTAACCCGGAGACACTGAAGGACGGGTCAAACGCAGGTTTAACCCGGAGACACTGAAGGACGGGTCAAACGCAGGTTTAACCCAGGAGACACTGAAGGACGGGTCAAACGCAGGTTTAACCCGGAGACACTGAAGGACGGGTCAAACGCAGGTTTAACCCGGAGAGACACTGAAGGACGGGTCAAACGCAGGTTTAACCCGGAGACACACTGAAGGACGGGTCAAACGCAGGTTTAACCCGGAGACCACGGAGACACTGAAGGACGGGTCAAACGCAGGTTTAACCCGGAGACACTGAAGGACGGGTCAAACGCAGGTTTAACCCGGAGACACTGAAGGACGGGTCAAACGCAGGTTTAACCCGGAGACACTGAAGGACGGGTCAAACGCAGGTTTAACCCGGAGACACTGAAGGACGGGTCAAATGCAGGTTTAACCCGAGACACTGAAGGACGGGTCAAATCGCAGGTTTAACCCAGAGACACTGAAGGACGGGTCAAATGCAGGTTTAACCCAGAGACACTAAAGGACGGGTCAAATGCAGGTTAAACCCAGAGATGCTGTAGGATGGGTCAAATGCAGGTTTAACGCAGAGACGCTGAAGGACGGGTCAAATGCAGAGGACTCATTGTTGTTGTGTGTTTCAGACGAATGACGGTTTGGCCTGTGCCATGTTGGCCGTTTACCTGGACAATGCCTCTGGTCTCCCGGTGAGTTTAAACACACAAAAACATATTTGACATTTGACAGAAGCTCAGGTAAAGTGCAGATGACAAGAAAAGTACAAAAATACAAGAAGTGGCTCTGAGATGTAAAACAGAATCTGTGTTTTATCATCTACACGAACAAGTCCATCCAAAATGTAAGCTCAGGAAAGGAATTTTAAAGACAGTTTATTTCCTTCATTTGACTAAATAAACTTGTTGTCTTTTATTTCCATTAGTCTCATCATAACTTTCCACTTTCCATAGTTTAATTTAGACACGGTTTGGCCTTTGTTTACATTCTGGTTGCTAGGTAACAGTTGTGATATTTATAGTGGTAATAGACCTTTTTCACAACAGCCAAAAGTGCCGTGATGTAGAGTAAACCTCACTTCTGGTTAGTGCTTTTCTCTGGCAAAATATGTGTGTAAATGTGTGTCGTATTCTCCAGCAGCTTCATAAATCTGCCCCATCACCAAATCTTCAACCAACAAACTCCACAAAGAATAAACATTCTTCATGAACAATTTATCCACAACTATCAAGAGAAGAAAGACCAAAACTTAAAGGAAACAATGACGATGCATTAGTGACACACTCAACTAAACTTGTTGGTTGAAGATTTGGTGATGGGGCAGATTTATGAAGCTGGTGAAAAATACACACATTTCCACAGATATGTTGCCACAGAAAAGCATTATTGTAAGTGACGTTTACCTACATCACGGCACTTCAGCTGTTGTGAAAAAGGTCTATTCCACATCTGCTGCCATGTCCAACCAAGAAGTCAAATTGTTAAGTTAAAACTCTGCAGGATTTTTATTCATTTCTTAAATATAATGATGTTAACTATGTTGTTGTGAAATGGGAGTTCTAACTGACCCTCACATGAGTCCTGTGAGGAGAAACTTCACCTAAACACACAGGGAATGGAATTTAAACCTTCAACCCTTCTTTTTGTCCTGCTCAAGTTCAACTGAAACATGGTGGAATCAGTGGCTTCATGCTCTTTCTGCTGTTGTGTCCTTTGACTAAACACTTGACAGCCTTGTTTACTCTCTTGTATTGTGGTGTGTAGTTGGTCTTAGGCAATGTTGGGGAGTAACAGATTACATGTACCAGAGTTACGTAATCAGAGTACAAATTATGAGTAACTGTATTCGGTTACAGTTACTGTTTAAGTGAGTAGTAATTGGATTACAGTTACTTGGTTGAAATAAATGGATTATACTGAGATATTTTCCTGTTTTCACAAATTGGGCTATATCCCTTTTTTTTGTGGTAATTCCACTCATTGCCGGACACAAAATCAGGGCTAAAACCAGGTCCAAACCAGGTCTAAACCAGGTCTAAACCAGGTCTAAACCAGGTCTAAACCAGGTCTAAACCAGGTCTAAACCAGGTCTAAAACCAGGTCTAAACCAGGTCTAAAACCAGGTCTAAACTAGGACTAAACCAGGACTAAACCAGGACTAAACCAGGACTAAAACCAGGATCTAAAACCAGGTCTAAAACCAGGTCTAAAACCAGGTCTAAAACCAGGTCTAAAACCAGGTCTAAAACCAGGTCTAAAACCAGGTCTAAACCATGTCTAAACCAAGACTAAACCAAGACAAACCAGGATTAAACCAGGTCCAAAACTAGGTAAACTAGGTCCAAACCAGATCTAAACCAGGACTAAACCAGGACTAAACCAGGACTAAACCAGGACTAAACCAGGACTAAACCAGGTCTAAACCAGGTCTAAACAAGGACTAAAACCAGGACTAAACTATGTCTCAAACAGGATTTAACAGGACTAAATCATGGCGTGTGGACCATGTCTCCTCGTCTTCTATCAATAATATTTTTAATTTGGTTCAGTAAAGTTTGGGCTTTTTATTTTCTTTTATCAGACAAAATTTCTTATGTTACGATATCCTCGTTTTTGCTTCTCTACAGCAAATCAAGTAATCCAAAGTATTCAGATTATGTTACTCACGTTAAGTAATTTAATGGATTAAGTTACAAACTACATTTTGGGGTATGTAATCTGTAATCTGTAGGGGATTACATTTTAAAAGGAACGTTCACAACACTGGTTTTAGGACACCGTCACAGTGTGTGGAGTGAGTGATGATCTGTGAGGCAGATGAGCCGTGGTGTTCTCAGAGTGCAGAAGTGGACGTAGCCAACCCGCCACATTCCAAACAGGAAGTGAGCCTGGGTGTGATTCAGCTCCATCGATTCTGGCTCCAGTTCACGTTCTATTGAAAAAACCATTGCCCCTTTTCTCTGTAACTGCTGCTGTCAGGCTCTACATGATCCCAGGGTTTCTATTTCCAAGCTGTGTGTGACGTTCCTCTCTTAGTGCTCTTGTTTCACAGGCTGGGCTTGTTGGACAGTTGGATTTGAGCATTTCCCTGGACGAGCAGAAGCCTGTAGAACTCACTGAACACCACCTGTGACTTTATGCTGTTGCAGAAAAACATTGTGCTTTTTAAATTGAGTAATGGTCCCACTTTATGATGTTACTTCTTCCATTTATTGATACTTTGCAGCTGATGTCCTCAGCCTTCCATGGGGATGTGATGCTTACTGTAGGCACTGCACTGTGTGTGTGACAAATGCTTTTTAAGCTTTTTATTCCGTTTGACATGTTTGATTTTTAATATGAACCTGTATGTGTGTGCAGAAAGACCACAGTGAGTTCAGCCAGCATCAGAAACACGGCAAGCACGTCAAAGAGGCTCGGGTAAGACCTGTCACCCCTCATGTTCACTCCTCTTCACTCTGAGCACACGGCTTGGTCTCATCTTTACACACAACAAGGATGAGAAGCCCTAGCCTTAGCTTAGTCATGTACATGGTTATAAACACAGGTGGAATGTACATTTACTTGAGTAGCTTTTTGAAGTACTTTTCTAGCAGCATACACAGTACTCTTCTTGCAGTGCTCTTTCAGATCTGATTTAGTTTGTCTCATTTTTGTGTCTGTGCTTTGAAAACACCAGATTTTGTGCAATATTTAATGTTTTATTCTTCAAATGACATTAACTTTAAATTATAAATCATGTTACATCCTGGCAATTACTCTTGAGTAGTAATATTTCTAAATACTTTTACCACTTCTGTGTACTTCTACTTGAGTACTAATACTTTAAATCAACTTAGAGTTAACTTGAGTACTGCTCCGCTCACCTCTGGTTATAAATATTTGAGAGAGAGAATATTTGTTATCGCTTCAGTGGTGCGAAGTTACAATACAAAGAAAAACAGTGTCACATGGTTTAAAGTGTTAAACACACCCAGAGCCGCTCCAGTGAAACGCATCAGGACAAACCGGTGTGACAAAAAATAATGCGCACACACCCAAATCTGATTATGATTTGATTTCTGGACATTTGAGATTATTTCAAGGCTCCATATGACTCTCTTTTCTGATCTCTGTTCTAATGTCGTTTCCTCATCACACACAGACCTGGAGTTGTGTTTTCTTTCATTCACACGTTTGACATGTTTAACACAAACCCTGCACATTTAGGCTGAGTTCTTCTCTCAAACTGAAACTGAAAATACTTTGTTCCACCTTGTGATGTCATGTGGTAATTACAGAAAGTGCTCCAGTGTGTTTTCAAATCCATACGCCTTCACTAGAATCTTTTGGATGATTTCAGTCCTGAAAGTGCCAGTCTCTACTACAGGTAAAAGGGGCTGTGAGCTTCATGACACTACAGCCTCATGACATCACAAGGTGGTTTGTAGACAGACTAATAATGTTAGTGAAGCATGTGTGAATGAAACAAAAAACTATGTGTTTTGAAGCGATAACAACATGGCTTTAAGATCCAAGAGTCCAGTTGGTGTAATGTTGGACCTTTTAAACTAAGTGCAAACTAGAGGCGAGGCGAGACACTATTTGAACAACACGAGACACGACACTGGTCCACAAGGATGAGATTATGAAATTATGTATAATAATTTAAACAAAATCTGTGTAAATCAGATGCAAGACCCTGTAACATGACATGGCCCCTTTAGTCCAGTTCACTATATACTTTTGTGGGAATTTTGGGGGGATTTGCTAAACTATATATTTTTGGAAAGGTTATTGTGTATGAAGTCAGAAAATCAGTGTTTGCATTTGCTTAATGTCTATATGAATTTTTTTTTTTTAAATGGCCATCAAAAAACTCTTTTTGACATATCTCAGCCTCTGAATATTCTGAATTTTCAGCCCATATTAGAAAGCCTGCAACAAGTGTCTTTGTAATCATTCACATACTGAGATAGTAAATGTTTTAGTGAGTGGTATAAAAAAAAAATCTGTATTTTTTTGAAGAACAGCTGGAGCATGAAACGTGAACTTTTCATTACAAACATATTGCAAGAAAACCACCACACTGGGTTATTATTATCTACTCATGTACTGAAGTATTATATAGGTAATGTTGTGTAACTAGCACCCTTATATTGTGGGTTTAGCAGTAAAAACCAACATTTCAGTTTATTCAGAAGTCGAGATACTATAATTTTAAAATTTATGGCGGCCATTTTTTTTACTTTAATATGGCCACCATATAGACATCTGGGCAAATGCAAACATTGATTTTCTGACTCCATATACTATAACCTTTACAAAAATATATAGTTTAGCAAATCCCCCAAAAATTCCCACTAAGGTTAAAATGTGAATATAAGAACTGGACTATTATGCAGATTGTGAGTGTGGAAATCTACTGAAGAGCAAAATAAACGTCTGAAACAACAAGAGAAATCTTATCACAGGAAGAAAAAAACAACACTTTGTAACATGTCTTATCTTTGTTAAAACCTGCACATGTGTGAACACTCCAAGAAATCAGATTACGCACATGAGATGAGATGTTTAGTAATCGGACAACTCTGGAAATGGGATATTGATCAGACTTCCTGAGCCTGTTCACATAGACAGTTTGTGTGCAGACACTGGGGAGGGGTTTGACTCTGAAAGAATCTGTGGAGGAATGTGCCAGATCAAAGTGAGTTTCCTCACAGCACAGACACAAACCTGCTCAGCTCTGTGACCTGGAATTATCTTTGCTCTACTTTTACACACGTAGCAGTAGCAGTAGTAGTAGTAACAACAGTAGTAACAGTAGTAGTGGTAGTAGAATTAGTAACAACAGTAGTGGTGGGAGTAGTAGTAGTAACAACAGTAGTGGTGGTAGTAGTAGTAGTAACAACAGTAGTAGTAGTAGTAGTAACAACAGTAGTGGTGGTAGTAGTAGTAGTAACAACAGTAGTGGTGGTAGTAGTAGTAGTAACAACAGTAGTGATGGTAGTAGTAGTAGTAACAACAGTAGTGGTGGTAGTAGTGGTAGTAATAGTAACAACAGTAGTGGTGGTAGTAGTAGTAGTAGTATAAAAAGAAAACAGAAAACGCACACCAAGATTTCTGCAGAGGTGCAAATGCAAGGAGTAGCCAGATCAGAGTGAAAAAATGCATAGCACACTCGGTTGGCCGATGTCCAAATACTATTTTATTAACAAAATAACGTTTCGGCAAAAAAAAGCCTTCATCAGATATTTTTCTTGTCTTGGACCACAGCACACAAAATGGTTGCCAGCCCAGGTGCCCATATACCCACTCAATGAATGGGAGGTCCCAAAGTGAGGTCACCCAGTGAGTTCAGCCCATTCTACAACAAGAAACAACTGTTTACATAAAAAAACATTTTATAAAATACAGAAATAGTTTGTCTATTACAAAAAACATCTTAGATCAAACTCGATATTAAGTCCATGAGGAGTAAAAGTTTTAAGATGGTGAATCCAGAAGTGCTCTCTTTTTGACAGGAGCATTTCTAGATTACCACCTCTAGGGGGCAGTTCCACATGTTCGATGCCAATATATCTTAAGGAAGAGATAGGATGGTTAAAATCAACAAAATGAGCCGCCCACAGGATAGTTCATGTTTTTGCATCTGATTGTACTCCTATGCTCTGCAATCCGTGTTTTTAAAGCCCTGCTGGTTTTACCCACATAAGCCTTACCACAGGGGCAGGTGATCATATAAATCACGGACTTGGTGTTACAGGATATAATTCCTTTGATCTTTATTTCTTTACCAGTGTGAGGGTGCTTAAAACTATTGCAGCGATATGTATAGTTGCACTGACTGCACCCACCACAACGACGATTTCCATCAGGAATAGGAGTCAGTATAGTTTGGTGTGTGGTTTGATTAGGAGGAAGGTAGGAGTGCACAAGTCTATCTCCAAGGTTTCTTCCTCTTTTATACACCACAAGGGGGCGCTCTTTAAAAAGCCACACCCAATGAAGAGTCAGTTTTTAATATATGCCAATGTTTAGTTATGATGTTTTTAAGTTGTTCCGCGGGTTTTGAGTATCCAGTAGAAAATACAATCCGCTTATTGGCATTTTTTGGAGGGCTGACCCTCAGAAAATCAGATCTAGGTTTTCCTTTTACTTTAGTGGCAGCATCATTTAAAATAGATTTCTTATAACCCCTTTGTTCAAAGTTTGTCATCATATTACTTAAATTTCTTTCAAAGTCATCAGTTTTGTGGCATATTCTTTTAAGCCTACAAAATTGACTGTATGGGAGACTCTTTTTCAATGGAAGTGGATGCTGAGAGTCAGCTCTAAGTAAAGAATTTCGAGCTGTAGGCTTTTTATATAAGTCCGTATACAGCTGATTACCCTCTCTGATGATCCACAGGTCCAAAAAACTCAAGCGCTGTTGATCATAATCCATAGTAAAAGATATATATGAGGAGCGCGAGTTCAGATAAGCAAAAAAATGACTCAAGTCTCAATTTAGTACCTTTGAACAAGCAAAAAATGTCATCCAAATATCTCTTCCATAGACATATGTTTTCTTTGAATTCATTATCGTGATAGATAAAATTTTCCTCAAACAGACCCATGTATAAGTTACAGAAGGATGGTGAAAAAGGGCTACCCATAGGTACTCCGTGTTTTTGAATGTAAAAAGTGTCCTGAAAAACCCAATAGTTGTTTTTCAATATAAGCCACGACATATCCAGAATAGAATTCAAAGAGGGGACCTCAATGTTCAATTTGGTCACATAATGTTTCATTGCCTCCATACCCCCATCATGTGGAATGGAGGTGTACATAGAGTTTATATCAAAAGATACCAAATACCATTCCTCTTCACTGGAGACACAGTCTATAGATTCAACAAAGTTTATCATATGACCTGTGTCCTTTATGAAGGAAGGCAAAGCTTCAGCTGCAGGTCTGATAATACTATCAATAAAAATAGACAGATTAGATGTAATCGAGCCAATACTGGCTACAATTGGTCTCCCTGGTGGATTTTCAAGGCTTTTGTGTATTTTTGGCAATATATAGAAAGTAGGAATAATAGGGTAGTCCACTTTAAGAAAGCTATATTCATTTTCAGAAATCTCACCATTCTGTAACAGTACACTTAAAGCTTCATGAATAGAGTTCTTAAAATCATCTGTAGGATTACTTGGAAGTTTCTCATAGAATGTATTGTCTGATAATTGTCTCATGCATTCTTTTATATAGTCAGATTTGTTCATCACTACAATAGCCCCACCTTTATCAGCTTGTTTTATTATTATAGCTTCATCCTTTTCCAAATCATCTAAAGCAGTTTGTTCTTCCTTAGTTAGGTTTTTGTAAGTTTGAAAACTGTTTTTCTTTTTTAAAAGGGCATCAACATCCTGTTCAACTAATCTGCAATAGGTTTCAATTGAATTATTTCGATTAGGAGGAGGAATGAAAGTACTTTTACCTCTGAAATATTTTTTGGGGGTTGTATTTTCCGTTACAGACAAATCAGATGACAAAGACTGATGTTCTACAGACGTATTTTGCTTAAAAAATTCTTTGAGTCGTATATTTCTGAAAAACCTAAAGAGGTCTACTTTAACATCAAAGTCTTTAATATTGTTAGTGGGCACAAACGAAAGTCCTTTGTTTAAAACTGATATGTGAAAGCTAATGAAGAAATGCAAATGAAATTGTCAAAGGAAATCAAAGAAATCAAGATTCGGAAGTTCAACAGAGATAAAAATGATGCCCTGGAAGGAAAAACCTACCCCTGGAGATCAACAGAGAAAAAAGTGGTGTGGCGACAACAAAGGGAAGATTTCTCCTCTGACCAACTATCAACAGCATCGAGCTCTAGTTTTTTATCCAACAAGAGCATGCGCGAGCGAAACAGAGGAAGAAGACAACCACACAGACCAAAAGGCGCCCTACACGACGGGGGAAGAGGAAAAAGACCATGGACCCGGTCCAGGGTTCATCACCAGAAGAACTGACTGTTTTCAATCTTTCTAGTAAGTCACTGACTAAGTCCCACATATCAGTTTTAAACAAAGGACTTTCGTTTGTGCCCACTAACAATATTAAAGACTTTGATGTTAAAGTAGACCTCTTTAGGTTTTTCAGAAATATACGACTCAAAGAATTTTTTAAGCAAAATACGTCTGTAGAACATCAGTCTTTGTCATCCGATTTGTCTGTAACGGAAAATACAACCCCCAAAAAATATTTCAGAGGTAAAAGTACTTTCATTCCTCCTCCTAATCGAAATAATTCAATTGAAACCTATTGCAGATTAGTTGAACAGGATGTTGATGCCCTTTTAAAAAAGAAAAACAGTTTTCAAACTTACAAAAACCTAACTAAGGAAGAACAAACTGCTTTAGATGATTTGGAAAAGGATGAAGCTATAATAATAAAACAAGCTGATAAAGGTGGGGCTATTGTAGTGATGAACAAATCTGACTATATAAAAGAATGCATGAGACAATTATCAGACAATACATTCTATGAGAAACTTCCAAGTAATCCTACAGATGATTTTAAGAACTCTATTCATGAAGCTTTAAGTGTACTGTTACAGAATGGTGAGATTTCTGAAAATGAATATAGCTTTCTTAAAGTGGACTACCCTATTATTCCTACTTTCTATATATTGCCAAAAATACACAAAAGCCTTGAAAATCCACCAGGGAGACCAATTGTAGCCAGTATTGGCTCGATTACATCTAATCTGTCTATTTTTATTGATAGTATTATCAGACCTGCAGCTGAAGCTTTGCCTTCCTTCATAAAGGATACAGGTCATATGATAAACTTTGTTGAATCTATAGACTGTGTCTCCAATGAAGAGGAATGGTATTTGGTATCTTTTGATATAAACTCTATGTACACCTCCATTCCACATGATGGGGGTATTGAGGCAATGAAACATTATGTGACCAAATTGAACATTGAGGTCCCCTCTTTGAATTCTATTCTGGACATGGTGTGGCTTATATTGAAAAACAACTATTGGGTTTTTCAGGACACTTTTTACATTCAAAAACACGGAGTACCTATGGGTAGCCCTTTTTCACCATCCTTCTGTAACTTATACATGGGTCTGTTTGAGGAAAAATTTTATCTATCACGATAATGAATTCAAAGAAAACATATGTCTATGGAAGAGATATTTGGATGACATTTTTTGCTTGTTCAAAGGTACTAAATTGAGACTTGAGTCATTTTTTGCTTATCTGAACTCGCGCTCCTCATATATATCTTTTACTATGGATTATGATCAACAGCGCTTGAGTTTTTTGGACCTGTGGATCATCAGAGAGGGTAATCAGCTGTATACGGACTTATATAAAAAGCCTACAGCTCGAAATTCTTTACTTAGAGCTGACTCTCAGCATCCACTTCCATTGAAAAAGAGTCTCCCATACAGTCAATTTTGTAGGCTTAAAAGAATATGCCACAAAACTGATGACTTTGAAAGAAATTTAAGTAATATGATGACAAACTTTGAACAAAGGGGTTATAAGAAATCTATTTTAAATGATGCTGCCACTAAAGTAAAAGGAAAACCTAGATCTGATTTTCTGAGGGTCAGCCCTCCAAAAAATGCCAATAAGCGGATTGTATTTTCTACTGGATACTCAAAACCCGCGGAACAACTTAAAAACATCATAACTAAACATTGGCATATATTAAAAACTGACTCTTCATTGGGTGTGGCTTTTAAAGAGCACCCCCTTGTGGTGTATAAAAGAGGAAGAAACCTTGGAGATAGACTTGTGCACTCCTACCTTCCTCCTAATCAAACCACACACCAAACTATACTGACTCCTATTCCTGATGGAAATCGTCGTTGTGGTGGTGCAGTCAGTGCAACTATACATATCGCTGCAATAGTTTTAAGCACCCTCACACTGGTAAAGAAATAAAGATCAAAGGAATTATATCCTGTAACACCAAGTCCGTGATTTATATGATCACCTGCCCCTGTGGTAAGGCTTATGTGGGTAAAACCAGCAGGGCTTTAAAAACACGGATTGCAGAGCATAGGAGTACAATCAGATGCAAAAACATGAACTATCCTGTGGCGGCTCATTTTGTTGATTTTAACCATCCTATCTCTTCCTTAAGATATATTGGCATCGAACATGTGGAACTGCCCCCTAGAGGTGGTAATCTAGAAATGCTCCTGTCAAAAAGAGAGCACTTCTGGATTCACCATCTTAAAACTTTTACTCCTCATGGACTTAATATCGAGTTTGATCTAAGATGTTTTTTGTAATAGACAAACTATTTCTGTATTTTATAAAATGTTTTTTATGTAAATTGTTGTTTCTTGTTGTAGAATGGGCTGAACTCACTGGGTGACCTCACTTTGGGACCTCCCATTCATTGAGTGGGTATATGGGCACCTGGGCTGGCAACCATTTTGTGTGCTGTGGTCCAAGACAAGAAAAATATCTGATGAAGGCTTTTTTTGCCGAAACGTTATTTTGTTAATAAAATAGTATTTGGACATCGGCCAACCGAGTGTGCTATGCATTTTTTCACTCTGAGTAGTAGTAGTAGTAACAACAGTAGTGGTGGTAGTAGTAGCAGTAGTAACAACAGTAGTAGTAGTATTAGCAGTAGTGGAATTCGAACAGTTCACCCTCTGAACAGTAGGGGCACTGTGTGATGTAGTAGAAGTAATATAAGCCCTTTTTCAAATCGCTCTAATTTGGTATTTTTATTTTATATTTCTGAAAAATCATGACTATAAGCAGGTTTACGGGACTGAGGGTGAAACTGCCTGCAGTATGTGCGGTCCATTACTGCCCCCTGCTGTTCCTGTTGTCCCTCACACACTCCCTCTTCTCATCACCTGCTCTGTTTTGTTTTGCTTTGGAACCTGCACCTCAGATTTGCACACCGCCTCTGCTTCTTTCTCTGCACCAATCAGATCACGACAAAATCCAGAATCACTTTGCATCTCATTTGCATAAAATATTTGCATCCCAAAATCTATATTAGACGACTAATTATGTTGTTGAGATGATCAGGATGTCTACGGGACAACAGCAGAAAGGAAACGTGAGGGAGCTGAAGATTTGGTATTTTTTGTTATTTCATTGCAAAGAGTCAGATTAAACTCATGATTACTTTACAAATACAATATTCCCTAGTATTTTATTTCCTTGCATAAATAGCAGTCTTTGCATGAGCTCCCCCTGCAGGTGTAGTCTTGTGAGCACAGTTTTGGGTCAGATACTCAAAGATGCAGAATAGTTTTAAGAGTTTTTGCCACGCCCCCCTTTTTAGTTGACCAATCGACTGACAGCACATGTCTTCAGTCGATTACAGACGTGTCACAATCCCCTCCCTCTGCTGCTGTGCTGCTTTGAGCTTGTGCTGCTCCTGTTGCTCCTCCTTCTTTCGCTGCACTGACCAATCACACCTGACATACTGGATCTTTGCGTGGGAATCCTGCTCTGTGATTGGATGTTGCTGTTGTGATGTCACTACTCTTTTGCATACTCACTTTCTGCTCCTGGATCAGATTTGCATGGCCTTTTTGCCTTTTTGTAACTTTTTTATATTGCCAAGATTAATTAATAAATAATGATAAAAAAGTTAAAAAAAAAAAAAAAAGATGTTTTTCATTAGCAGTAGTGGAAGTAATAGTAACAGAAGTAGAAGCAGCAGCAGTAGTAGTAGTAGTAGTAGAGGTTCAGTTCAGTTCATATTGAAACCACTGTGTTGGTGCTTGTGCAGTTGACAAAGAGAACGGTGAACCCCAACTCGTTTGTGGAGCTGTCTGTGGATAAAGACGTGCAGAAGAGCAAGGTAAACATGGTCTTTAGAACATTTCAGTCCTGTTTCTTGTGTTGTTTCAAAGCTCTTGTGGTTTGTGTGTCTGCCTGCAGGTGGTGTACGCGTCCAAAGACCCCGTGTGGGAGGAGGGCTTCACGTTCTTTGTGCACAACATCAAAACACAACAGCTCCAAGTGCAGGTGAGAACCTCACTACTCACACTGAGCTTTGGAATTTAGCCAGAAAACATCATCAACCACAGCTGCCCTGGGGCAGAGTGACAGTAGTGAGGCTGCCAATCTGGACCATTGGCCCCTCCCACCACCAACACTCACACTCTACACTTTTACCAGGCACTTTTACTAAGAGAGGTGTCTTGCCACTGAGCCATGTAGTACTACTACAACTAGTAGTAGTACTGCACAGGGCAACTATTTGTAGTGGTATTACTTGTTGTAGTTGTAGTAGTGTGGTCAAACCTCCTCACCAAAGCTCTGGTCTGATCTGTTATATGAAGTAGAGCTGGGGCTGGTCTGGACTTTGATGGGAGATCTCTGGGGGTTCCAGGTGTCACAGTGGGGCAGCAGTGGCTAAAACTGTCATTGTGTCTTTAGGCAAGGCACTTACTTGCCACTTTCATAGCAGTCAAATTGGGTGGAGTGCCGATGGTGGTGGGAGGGGTTAATGGTCCAGACTTGCAGCCTCCGTTGTGTCAGTCTGCCCCAGGACAGCTGTTTCTACAATAGTACTAGTGGAGAGTGAATGAAGAATACACAGAAACAAACACATTATTATTATTACTAGTAGTAATTAATGTGTGTATTTGCAGGTTAAGGAGTAGTAATTGTGGTAGTAGTAATAGTACTACTAGTCGTAGTTGTGTATAGTTGTGTATATTTTTGTATATACTTGTGTATATTTGCAGGTGAAGGAGCCAGAGAAGAAGACTCCTCTGGGCGTCCTGACTCTTCCTCTGAGCCGCCTCCTGCACATCTCCAACATGACCCTGGACCAGCGCTTCCTGCTGGAGAGATCAGGCGCTACAAGTCAGATCAAACTCAAGGCCACGCTCAGGGTCAGAGGGCACAACACACACACTCACACTCACGCATGCACACACACACACATACATACATACACACACACACTCACGCACACACACACACATACATACATACACACACATACACACACACACATACATACACACACACACACACATACACACACACACACACACACACACACACACACGCACACACACACACATACATACATACACACACACACACACACACATACACACACACACACACACACACACATACATACATACACACACACACTCACGCACACACACACACATACATACATACACACACATACACACACACACATACATACACACACACACACACTCACGCATGCACACACACACACACACACACACATACACACACACACACACGCACGCACACACACACACACATACATACATACATACATACACACACACACACACACACACACACACACACACACACACACATACATACACACACACACTCACGCACGCACACACACACACATACATACATACACACACACACATACACACACACACACAGACACACACATACATACACACACACACTCACTCACGCATGCACACACACGCACACACACACACATACATACATACACACACATATATACATACACACACACATACATACACACACACACACACGCATACACACACACACTCACATACATGCATACACACACACACACATACACACATACATACATACACACGCACGCGCACACACACACGCGCACACACATACATACATACACACGCACGCGCACACACACACATACACGCACACACACACATACACGCACACACACATACATACACACTCACACACACACACACTCACACACACACGCAGGCACACACACTCACACACACATACACTCACACATGCACGCACACACACGCACGCACACACACACACCTACCCACATATGCACACCCACTCACACACTTACATACACACGCGCACACACACACACACACGCACACACACATACACACGCACACACACTTACACACGCACACACACCTACACATGCACTCGCACACACCTACACTCGCACACACCTACACACACACACACACACACACACACACACCTACACACACTCACACATACACACACCTACACACACTCACACATATACACATGAACACACACACACACTTACACACACGCACTCACACACACACACACTCACGCACTCGCACACACACACACACACACATGCGCGCACACACTCTCACATACTCACACATACACACATAGAGCAGCAGCACCTGATTTGTTATAAATGTCCATATCTTGATTTATGGATAAAATAGTGAAATAAAAACCCCAGGATCACGTAGAGAAGGTTTATACGAAATTTGTATTTCAAGTCAGAATGAGGAGCCTGACAGCAGCATTTACAGAGAGAATAAAAACTGAACTGAATTTCAGTCGATGGAGTTGAATTGGGGTCACTCTCTCTATTTGAAAAACAGCGTCTGGCAGTCTATGTCCATTAATGTTGGCAGTCTATACTGGGCTTGTAGAGTTTGCACGATGGTCCTCCAGCTCAGTCCACTTTACATGGAAGGATGAAACTTTACAGAGTGAATGTGACGTTGTCCAGTTGTGTAAAATGTAATAACAGCACACTTACACTGTTGATGTTTTTATAGATTCTGACAGAAGAGAAACCTCATCCTAAGATCGATCCAGCTCCGCTCAAACCCTCGACTGTGCAGACCAATCACAGCTCTCCTCCAGGCTCCGCCCCTCAGACAGCTAGCCACGCCCCTCCAAACCAGAGCTCTACCCCTCATGCCCGAAACTCCGCCCCCTGGACCCAGTCCCCGGTCCAAGTCCCGGAGTCCGGAGCTAAACCCCCGTCCCAGAATCCCAGCTCTGCGCCGGGCTCTCACACGCTGCGCTCCCCCTCCTCCTCCAGCATGAGGCGCTACGACTCCCAGAGCCTGCTGTCCGACAACTCCATCGCCTCGTCACGCTTTGACCTGGCGGAGGGCGCCAACTACCCCGAGTGAGTGTGACCTCTGAGAGCAGCTTATGTCTGTACGGGGACGGCAGTACTACGACTCCCCAATTTCACAGCCAAATTCCCCGTCCACACTGGATCTGCACATGCTCAGACGCCTCTGCACAAACACTGGTCACTATAGCAACACATACACCAACAAACTTTAGTATCATCAGCACGCGTAACTGTACTAAACCTGACCCGACACCTGACTGTACAGAAACTTTATATTATTTAAATCAAATCGGACAATGACAAATACTCCAACCTCTGAGGGGGGCTTATATGATGTAATGTTCCTCCTGTTGTAAATGATTGTGTGTGTGTTGTGTATTGTTCGTGATGTAAGTAGTGCTGTCATGCGATTAAAAAATTTGAGAGATTAATTAATTATGATCTGTAATTAATTAATCTAATTAATCTCATTTTAATCTCACCTAAAAATTGCTGAGAAAAGCCTTCAATTTGAGGTATTTTCATTTAAATTCATTATTACATTATTGTGGCAGATCAAAAGACTGATATAGAACAAAAAAAAAGTGACTTTATAAAGTCATTTATTGTTTAACAAATCTCTCCAAATTGGCTGTTGAGCCCAAGTCTCCATGAATAAGAAACTGTTTGCTGTAAAGTAGAAAAGACGAGGAAATCTGAACATAAAAACTTTTGTCTACTTAAAGACAATAAAAAGTCCAGTCTTTCCTTAACCATATTAAAAATATTATTGATAGAGAAATGCTTTATATATGAGATCACTGGTTTTAGTCCTGCTTTTAGTACTGGTTTAGACCTGCTTTAGTCCTACTTTAGTCCTAGTTTAGTCCTGGAATGGGTTAGTTCTGGTTTAGTCCTGGTTTAGTCCTGGTTTAGACCTGGTTTAGTCCTGGTTTTAGTCTTGGTGTTAGTTTTGGTTTAGAGGCGCACAGGAGGAAGCGCGGTTTACACAGTGTACGCGAGAAAATGTACGCGGCACACGGGAGGACAGCGGTGTCCACGCAGTAACTACGGAAGAAAATGTGGTCCGCGCGTTCTCAGGTTAATGACGATGATGAAGGTGTGTGTGTGTGTGTGTGTGTTGTGTGTGTGTTGTGTGTGTTTGTGTGTGTGTGTTTGTGTGTGTTTGTGTGTTTGTGTGTGTGTGTGTTTGTGTGTGTGTCCCCTCATGTGGCAGGTCATTATAGGACAGTAGTGCAGACATCATGAGTCTATGCAGGTTGTTTTCACCAGTGACATTTAAGTTGTAGGCGATTTTATATTTGTTATTTTCTTTTATATTTCACGTCGGGAGAAGAATTTCCAAGACACAAATGTGTTTTTACCTGTGCACTGCTGCTCTGTTCTACTGGCTCTTCCACCTCGTCCATTGTGCGACTGACGCCGCCAACGTTAACATGACGTTTACATCGCTCTTACTGCGCGCGTTTTGTGTGGGTTTCCGGCAATGAGTGGAATTACCGAAATAAAAAAAATTATAAATGTGTGTTTTTTGTGTGTGTGTGTGTGTGTTGTTGTCCCAACAACACATAAAAACAGATTTTATAATAAAGCAACTCGCATACAGAAACAGTAAAGTTAGAGATTAAAAATGAGATTAACGCGATTAAAAAACATAACGAGCTAAATATGACTGTAAATAATTAATCGCAATTAACGCGATAATTTGACACTGCTAATTGTAAGTAGATTGTGTGTGTGTTGTGTATTGTTCGTGTTGTAAATGGATTGTGTGTTGTGTATTGTTCGTGTTGTAAATGTTTTTTGCGTTGTGTATTGTTCGTGTTGTAAATGGATTGTGTGTTGTGTATTGTTTGTGTTGTAAATGGATTGTGTGTTGTTTATTGTTCATGTTGTAATTCGATTGTGTGTGTGTTGTCAGAGCTGTGAGGAACCACGGTGGCTCGTTCGGGGAGATCCATCTCACTGTGAAATACGCCACTCTCAGGAACAAGCTCATCGTGCTGGTGGACGCCTGCAGGTCAGTTTTCTAACACACAAGGCAGTGGAGTTTGGGCTGTGCAAAAATATCGAAATATCAATATATTGTACTGTTTAATGTGATGATACAGTATCGATATTATAGGCTGCTGTATCAATATGTCACCAAGAGTATTTTCTTGGTATTTTTTACTCAGTTATTTTGTTACAGCGCTACAGTTTGTTGCTTGTTCAGAACAGAGGTGGCGCTACCATTAGACTACAGTCGGCAGCTGTCTAGGTCACGGGTGTCAAACATACGGCCCGGGGGGGATCCGGCCCTCCAAGACCTTTAATCTGGCCTTGGCTGATTTTCTACTAAAATATTTTTATTATATTTTAAAACTTGAAGACAGAATTTGCAATTTTTTGCACACCATCCACAGTCAAAACCTCTGATGTGCTGCAGACATGCAACTCGAAATAATAGATTTACACTCACTCCCTTTGTGAGCAGGTTTTCACAGTAATGAACATGAATAAAACAAAGCTGCACTCAAAGCTGAACACACAACACACAAACACCTGAATGACA
The DNA here is from genome assembly GCF_026225935.1 of Boleophthalmus pectinirostris. Lineage (NCBI taxonomy): Eukaryota > Metazoa > Chordata > Actinopteri > Gobiiformes > Gobiidae > Boleophthalmus > Boleophthalmus pectinirostris. Next base: position 38,702,434 of record NW_026570970.1, on the reverse strand, counting down.
TTCTGAAGACAGCAGCTCCTCAGGACCTGGTGCATGATATTGATGCACTTGTACAGGCTAAAAGATGCCAAGTTTCAGGAGCAAAAAGAAAGCATGACTAAATTCTATGAAATGCATACAAGTTAATGTTATAATATTGTTGAAATTGCATTTTTCTTAAAGTTTCATGTTGTTCTTAATATTATAATATTTTGTAAAAGAAAGAGTTCGTCAATTAAAAAAGATTTCTCTAATAGATTTGCGTTTCTCTTTACAAATATTATGGTTTAGGGTTAGGGGCTCCCCAACCAATTGTCCTCAGTGCCACTAATGACCGAGGCTTCAGAGCAATTTGATTTTGTCTCAATATGACATTAAATGAAAGTAGTTTTACTTTTGAACAAGAAAACACCATCAAAATAGTTTCTGATTTACAAATCTATTTTAACTGTCAATGCATCTCCACTTTCACGTTAGGAAGGACTCGTCAGCTTGACCCTGATTTGAACAGAATCATAACAGAATCATAATCGTACAGAATGGATGTAAACAAAAATGTAATTGTACTAGCAAAAAAAGACAAGTTTCCAATCCACCTTAATTCAAATAAAGATCTATGTGTCTCATGAACAATGGGAAAAAAACTGACAATTAATATAAAAAAATACAAAAAACCCCAACAGAACAGTGCATTGTAGTTAGGGCCCCAAACTCAAGTTCGCCTAGGGCCCCCAAATTGCTAACTCTGCCACAGGTTCAGAGGACGGAAACTGGTTTATGCGATACATTTGACATTTTCACTGTTTTGATGAAGTGATTTAACAAAGACTTTTAATATCACAGCCATGATTCTGTCTTTTATTTCTTATGGAACCGTATGGAATCAATTTAAAATATATCGTATTGAACCGAAAGTGGGTAGGTATCGTATTGGCAACTTCTCAGTGATACCCAGCCCTAGTGGACTTGTTTGTGTTATTAAGTTGTTTTACATGAGTATTGTGATTTAAAATGCCCAAATTCTAACATAATGATCCACAGGTGTCTGAGATAGAGCTATATACTGTAACTATACGTACTTGTTGTATACTATATGTAGCGAGCACACACGAGCACAGTATATCTGAGTTAAGGTCATGTTTGTCCTGTGTGTGTGTGTATTCCCTCAGAGACCTGTTTCCGTGCAGTGAAAATGGCACAGATTCATACGTTCGTCTGTATCTGCTCCCGGATCAAACCTGGACTCACAGAAAGAGAACTCACGTGAAAAAGAGGACCCTAAACCCGGTCTTCAACGACAAGTAACTCATCTGCTGATCACTCCCAGTTTAGTTAGTTTTGATTTAGTCCTGGTTTAGTCCTGGTTTAGTCCTGGTTTAGTCCTGGTTTAGTCCTGGTTTAGACCTGGGTTAGACCTGGGTTAGACTTGGGTTAGATCTAGTTTAGAATTGGTTTAGTCTTGATTTAGTTCTATTTAGTCCTAGTTTAGTCCTGGGTTAGTCCTGGGTTAGATTTGGTTTAGAATTGGTTTAGTCTTGATTTAGTCCTGGTTTAGTCTTGGTTTAGTCTTGGTTTAGTCTTAGTTTAGACCTGGGTTAGTCCTGGTTTAGATCTGGGTTAGATCTGGTTTAGAATTGGTTTAGACCTGGTTTAGTCTTGGTTTAGTCCTGGTTTACTCTTATTTAGTCTTGGTTTAGTCTTAGTTTAGAGCTGGGTTAATCCTGGTTTAGTCTTGGTCCAGCCCTGGTTTAGACCTGGTTTAGACCTGGTTTAGTCTCTGCTTAGTCTTTGTTTCTTGGTTTAGTCCTAGTCCTGGTTTAGTCCTGGTTTAGTCCTATTTAGTCCTTGTTTAGTCCTTGTTTAGTCCTTGTTTAGTCCTGGTTTAGTCTGGGCTTAGTTCTCACCTCTGGGTTGCAGGTTTGAGTTTGACATCTCTTATGAAGAAGCTAAAACTCGGAAACTGGACGTAGCTGTAAAGAATCACAAGATGTTCCACACGCGAGAGAGGAAAGACATCGGCATGGTCAGAATCTGCACATTTAAGCCACAGTGTCATTTCTCAACTCTGCACTGTTTTTCACCCGGTATCGTTTGTCCTCAGGTGATGCTGGATCTGGCTCAGCTGGATATTATGAGAGGAGTCACAGACTGGTAAGTCCACTCTGCACACTCTATATATGAATGGACATCGCTGACCCGCTCTAATTTATAAAAAAAAAAGAAAAAAAAAAGAAAAAGAAAAGCGTATTACTTTTTTGAGCACATAAATCAGATGTCACAGAAAGAAAAAAAAAAAAAAGCAGTAATGTAATGTGACCATCTTCCCCTCCCCCAGGCCCCCCTCCCATTACCCTCCCCCATTGTCTCCAGAGACAAGAAAGATAAATAATATTACAATAATAATAATAATAAAAAAAAAGAGAATATAATAATAATGAATTAAGGCAGATAAAGTAATAAAATATATAAATAAATAAGTATAGGGAACAGAGTGAAATAAAAATAAATACTAGGAAAAAACTATCTTATAATATTTATACATACGTGCAAACATACATACATAACACACACATACATATACATGTATCCCCTACATATATCAACATATATACCCCATCATCTATACATTTATATATCTATACTGAAAAAACAAAATCCAGTGAAGTTAAGATGACTTGAATTAAGAAGTAAGAGGAATATTTATCATCATTTGAGTAAAATGATCTGCCAGTGGAACAAGTCTTTTTGTACTTAAAATATTAAAATACATCTGCTACACGTAAAATAGGAAAAATAACCACCTTTTGCACTTAAAATAATTCAAGCAACATTTGATTTTGTTTAAGAAAAACAAACTTACTCCATTGATAGACAATCTGACTTGTCAAATTGAATCTTCTCAAATACAGTAAAATGTTTAGATATATATATTTTCCAGTATTTCACATCATACATGTACATATGTATAAACACACATATAATAAATAATAAATGTTTTTAAATAAATAATATAAATAATAAATGAGTTTGTCTTAGTTTAGTAATAGTCCTTATAATCAAGGAATTGTTTCCATATCTTGAAGAAAATGTCTTGCCGCTGCTGTAATCTATAAGTCACCCTTTCATAGTTTGCATTTTTAAGCATAAATTCTAGCCAGTTATTGAAAGATGAATGATTAGTGGTTGATTGATTGAGTTATCATCCATCCTCCTGTTATAAGAGTTATTCTACACCACAGAGTTTGTTTGTACAGTAGTTGTTTTGTGGGTATAATTCCAAGTAAACAATGCAAAACAAAAACACTCAAATTCATTTTCTATTGAAAAATTGTGGCCCCTCTCTCTGTAACTGCTGCTGTCAGATTTGTGATTTTGGTCTTAAATTGTTCATATAAACCTGCTCTACAAGATCCTGATCCTACAGGAGTTTTTATTTTGCTATTTTGTCCCTAAATGAAGATATGAACATTAATAACAGACCAATCAGGCGCCTTTTTCTCCCGAGGTCGCTCCCACTTAGCGTTCGCAACCGGTTTGATTGACAGTTTTGCTAAGCACCCGCTCCCTGCCAAACCAGTGGTGTGGGCAGGAAGAGGTTTTACCTTCAACAGCCTTGCTCCTGATTGGTTGCTATGATACACGTGATCAGATTTCCAAATATGCAACTCTGCTTCAAATTCGCTGCTTTATCTGCTAGCCTCGATGGGTTTGATTTGGAGCTGAGCGCTGTGGTGACGCCGCACTCCTTTAGTCCACTGCCTTATACAATCCATGTCCACTGTCGGGTTTATTCGTTTGTTTCTTACCTCTCTTATACGTTCTTGTTTTTCCTGCAGGTTTGAGCTCTCACTTCCAGGGCTGAAGAGATAGAACAGAAACTGGATTACCAATAGACATATAATGAACAGTGTGTACAGCCTTCACCAACAGATTTATATCATAACAAATATACAACACAATTCAGTCTAAAGCAAGTCTAGACTTGGATTTAGTCCTGATTCTTCTTTAGACCTGGTTAATAGAGCTGGTTTAGTCCTGGTTTTAGACCTGGATTTGTCCTGATTTTACACCTGGTTTAGTTCTGGGGTAGACCTGGTTTAGTTATGGTTTAATTAGTTCTGGTTTAGTCCTGATTTGGGCCTAGTTTTAGACCTGGTTTAGCCCAGGATTTAGACTAGGATTCATCCTGGCTTTACACCTGGTGTAGACGTGGTTTAGTCCTGGTTTACTCCATGTTTAATCCTGGTTTACTCCATGTTTACTCCATGTTTAATCCTGGTTTAGTCCTGGTTGCTTCCAATTCAATTGACCAAAGTGCCACTGAATGTCTTTGATTCAAAATAGACACCTTTGAATGGTGCTGTTACTTCTGGTTTATGTCTAATTTACTGAACGAATCCTGTTTCATTCTATTTCACAACAGAGAAATGCAGATGATGATAATAGTTTGATAAATACTTGTGTTGTGTTTGTATCATAGTGGGGGAATGTGTGTAGTAGAAAATCCTCTATGTAAAAATAGCTTCACTCCAAGTTCTGGTAAATTGTCTTCCATATTTTTTTTTACACTTTAAAATTGCACTAACTCTAAAAGTAACTTAACTCTGCTGTAAATGTATGTTACAAAGCCCACGTATGCTGCTGTTTGCTCCAAGTGGATGTTTTTGGTAAATTTTTTTTTAATGAACACTGTTTTATTTAACTTTCCTTTATGTTCTTGTGTCTTTCTACGGATTATTTGAACTGTAAACACTGTTGAAATAAAATTTTAAAAAAAGATAAGAAGTGTGGATGTTCTTTATTCGTGATACAACTAAAACTGAGACTTTGCATCTGATGTCGTCAACTGGCGTGATGTTAACTGGCGGCACTGCTCTGTCTGAGGATTTGTTAGCTTTGAATCGAAGCTTTATTTGAACTTTCCATAAAGAACTGATTTCTCTCAGATAACATTACAGTCACAAGACTACCTCGTATTAGCCCACATTTTTTCAGTGAGTCACTGTCATCGTTTTGTTGAAAATCAAACTCCTAAACAAGATCATGAACGCTCGCCCTGAAAATGTGCTGTTTAAATCAGTTTTGTATTTTTATCTAAAGACTTCTTAACCCATTTTTTGCTAATGTGTGCATTGTGTCACCATGGTAACTGATGAACCTTCTGCCATACACATACATGTAGATCACCCCCAGCGTGATGTCACTGCAAAGTATCAGTAATACTGACAGTGGGCGACAGTAGCTCAGTTGGAGCATTTGTCCACTGAGCTGAAGGTTGGAGGTGCAGTTCCAGCTCCCACAGATGAATGCTGTCGTCGTGCCCTTGGGCAAGATACTTAACCCACGTCGTGACGTGTTTATGCACTGGTGTGTGAGTGTGTGTGTGAATGTGTGAGTGGTTCCTTGTTGTAAAGAACTTTGAGCCTTGAAGGTGGAAAAGCGCTGTATAAAAATGTGACCATTTACCATTCAGTGTGTAATCTACCACTCTGTACAAAAACATGTGTGGATCTTAACTGGAAATTTTATGTAATATTTCATTTAGAAAGAAAGAAAGAAATCAGTCCAGTCCCAGGTCAGGTTTAGTCCTAGCTTCAGTCTGGTTGATTTAGTCCCACTATAGTTCTCTCCTAGTTTAGTCTTAAGTAGGTTACTCAGGTAAACGTACTTTCAGCCCTGATTTTAGTCCTGGTTTGAACCTGGTTTAGACTGATTTAGATTTAGTGCATCATTCCTGGTTTTAGTCCTGGTTTAGTCATGATTTGGCCCTGGTTTAGAACTGGATTAGTCCTGGTTTTAGACCCGGTTTAGTCCAGTTTTAGTCCTGCTTTTAGCCCTGCTTTTAGCCCTGCTTTTAGCCCTAGTTTAGCCCTAGTTTAGCCCTGGTTTAGCCCTGGTTTAGTCCTGGTTTAGCACTGATTCAGTCCTGGTGTAGACCTGATATTGTCCATTCTTTAGAGGTGAGCGAACTTCCTTAGCAACGTCCCTAGCAACGGCCGGACGTCCCGCGCCAACGTCTGACTGTAAGGTTACACCGACAGAAACTCAAGAAAAACTCCACAAAACCGCGACTAAAACCGCAGTAACCTCATAAAACATGGCCAGCGCACAGGTAAGACCGGGGCATGTGTGAGCTAATACTGTGCGGTCGCTTTAATGCTCATTTTAAGGACGTTTTCCATCAAATGAGGACGTAAAGACGAGCTAACGTTCGAATTCGGATGTGACCGGATGTAATGTGACCTCCGAAACTCCTAATTATGAAGTTTTTCACGATCGAATCTATAACAGTCACATCAACAAAATACATTTATTACATTTTATTTGGCCCACTCTATTTTGATTGTTTCCATCGTTTAGTCCGGGTTTAAAGATCCAGTATTTCGCATATTAAACTCCTGTGACCTGGAGTTGTGTTTTGTTTCATTCACACGACATGAGTAACTCTTTATTATTACTCTGTTTACATCTCCAAAGCTCAAAATGCTCTGTTCCACCTTGTGATGTCATACAGTGGTAGTTTTCAAGTGAGCAGCTCCTTTTACCTTTAGTTCAGTAGACTGACAATGACATGATCCAAATGATTCTAGTGAAGGTGTATGGAGTTTAAAAACACAGTGGAGCACTTCCTGTATTACCACATGACATCACAAGGTGGAACAGAGCGTTTTGAGCTTTGGAGATGTAAACAGATGAATAATAAACGTTTACTCATGCCATGTATGACTGAAACAAAACACAACTCCAGGTCTGTCTTTAATTCGTCCTGGTGTAATCTTTTAGTCCTTATTCGGTCCTGGTTTAGTCCTGGTTTAGACCTGGTTTAGTCCTGGTTTAGTGCTGATTTAGGCCTGGTTTAGTCCTGGTTTAGACCTGGTTTAGTCCTGATTTAGACCTGGTTTAGTCCTGGTTTAGTCCTGGTTTAGTCCTGGTTTAGTCCTGGTTTAGTGCTGATTAATCCTGGTTTAGACCTGGTTTAGTCCTGGTTTAGTGCTGATTTAGACCTGGTTTAGTCCTGGTTTAGTCTTGGTTGAGTCCTGGTTTCATCCTGGTTTGTGTGTGTCATTATAATGGAGTCTTATGGGGTTATGTGTTGTGTGAATGTTCCAGGATCGTGGTCGTCCCAAAGCCGTGGCACAAGTCTTTCCTCCTCAACAGAACCAGGATCAGGGACTCTCTGCACCGCTTCAACCCTCCCATGATGCCAGGGCTCGGACTGTGGCACCACCGCCCCGCGTGAGTCTCAACTGGATTAGTACTTTGCAGCTGATGCCATCAGCATTCCCTTAGACCTGGTTTATTCGTGGTTTAGACCTAGTTTTGTCCTGGTTTAGTCCTGGTTTAGACCTGGTTTAGTCCTGGTTTAGACCTGGTTTACACCTGGTTTAGTCCTGGTTTAGACCTGGTTTACACCTGGTTTAGTCCTATTTTAGTCCTGGTTTAGTCGTGGTTTAGACCTGGTTTAGTCCTGGTTTAGACCTGGTTTAGTCCTGGTTTAGACCTGGTTTAGTCCTGGTTTAGTCCTGGTTTAGACCTGGTTTAGTCCTGGTTTAGTTCTGGTTTAGTCCTGGTTTAGTCCTGGTTTAGTCCTGGTTTAGTCCTGGTTTAGTCCTGGTTTAGACCTGGTTTAGACCTGGTTTAGACCTGGTTTAGACTTGGTTTACTCCTGGTTTAGCGTGTGTGTTTGTGTGTGTGTCTGTGTGTATGTGTGATGTGTGTGATGTGTGATGTGTGTGTGTGTTTGATATGTGTGTCTCTGTGTGTGTGTGATGTGTGTAATGTGTGTGTCTGTGTGAGTGTCATGTATGTGTATGTGTTGTGTGTGAGCGTGTGTTTGTGTGTGACGTGTGTTTGTGTGTGTGATGTATGCGTGTGTTTGATATGTGTGTGTGATGTGTGTGTGTGTGTGTGATGTGTGTGATGAGTGTGTTCTCTTTGTCATGTAGTGTGTGTGTGTGTGTGTGTGTGTTTGCAGAGTTCAAACCGGCCCCTGAGGAGGTCAGAGATCAGTGACACTCCGTCCTACCGCTTTTCCGTGAACTTACTGGTACATTTCAAGCTCATTTTGCTTTTAATTTTCTTAAGGTGACCCGGTGTCAATCATAATTTACAACATAACTTTATCCATGTCCACTATATATAGTTTCCTCAGAATATTTTATTTTACCTATAATTTCTTGGCCCCTTTTTATTAATTTGATCACCCATAATTCTCATATCTGCCCTTCTTTTTTATCACCATATTCATTTATCACTTTTAATATTACTGGTTTAAATGTAATTATTTAAAATGTTTTTTGTTATCATACTCATTTAGCAGTTTTATATTATTAATTTGAATGAAATAAATGACTTTATATTACAGGTTTTAATTTCAATTCATTACAATGATTTAGAAAACAAAGCAACATACTGAGAAAACATAGTTCCGGCGAATCCTAGAAAATGTGACAAAAGCCAAATGAAAAGAGAACAAACAACACAAAAACAATAAAAAAAGAAAGAATAAACTATGATATAATATATATATAATGTAAAAATATGTAAAAAATAGTAATAAAAAGCACAAAAACAGAAGCAATGTCAAAATAACAACAATATTAAGAGGCATTTTGTCTTAATATAGGAACTCACTCTTTGATTGTTTTTGTTCAGAGTAAAACACGATGGCACAAGACGCCCCAGGAGCTCTTTTCTCCTCCGTTTGACCACACATCTCAGAGTGAGTGTTTTAGGATCTCATCTGTGCACAGCTCTAACACTTGAACTGATGAATGTTGTTTTATTTTACAGAAGTAGTTCCAGGAAAGCGTTCCACTAAAAGCAGCTTCAAAAAAAGGCGACAGAAGCTGCTGGAGAGAAGTCTGATCCATCGCGGGGGACTCAGGTTCTATTCACTTTGTCACTTCTACAGTGGGTGATTAGTGTGACTATAGCCCCATTCACACATGCAGCCTGACCTGGGAATTTACCAGCAATGGACACAGAACTCATGTCCTTACATTTTGGCACGTTCTCAGGTTGGTACCTGGTAAAATGACCAAGAATATGCAGGGAAGGTTTGATGTGTGAATAAAGCCAGATGCCCTGCAGATAGGTGTGTTCACGCCTAACCCTCTGAGCAGACCTGAGAATGTTGGATGACACTCCCCTTTGTCCTGGTGCCAGATCGACTAGTGGCCACTCCAGGTTCTGCAGTTCCTGGGAGTTCTGGCCAAGAAACAATTCAAACTGGCCATGTTCTAACAGGGCATCCAGACCTTTCACAGAGACTTGAGTCTGCGCTCCAGTAAGCACAGGCCCATGAAAACAACACAGCACTGTGTGAATGGGGGTCACTGAGGGCCACTGGCATCTTGTACCCAGTACTGGGATTTATGTGCATATGGAGCTTGAGAGGAGGAAGGAAGCTCTGTAAACACAGAACGATTATTTATGTAACTAAATTGTAAATAGGCCTTTATTATTGTGTTTGATTTCAGCCATAGTCCAGCTGAGGGGCAGAGTTATTCGTTGGAGACAGATGAGCTGGTAAAAGGCACAGTGAT